>NC_140028.1:918302-940802 GCF_963513975.1 Fringilla coelebs | reverse complement strand
CCATGAGCCACCTCGATGGTCCTATCTGTACCTGATCTCCATAATCCACCCAGGTGTTCTCACCTAAGCCTCACCTGGAAGCTGAGCTCCTTGACCCAACACCATGGTCTTATCCCCAGGGTCTCACCTGGTACCTGAGCTCCTTGACCCACCCCCATGGTCTCACCCCAATGGCCCCACCCCCATGGTCTCACCTGGTACCTGAGTCTCACCCCCATGGTCTCACCTGGTACCTGAGTCTCCCCACCATGGTCTCACCTGGTACCTGAGCTCCTTGACCCACCCCCATGGTCTCACCCCAATGGCCCCACCCCTATGGTCCCACCTGGTAGGTGAGTCTCCCCCCCATGGTCTCACCTGGTACCTGAGCTCCTTGACCCACCCCCATGGTCTCACCCCAATGGCCTCACCGCCATGGTCTCACCTGGTACCTGAGTCTCCCCCCCCTGGTCTCACCTGGTAGCTGAGCTCCTTGACCCATGCCCATGGTCTCACCTCTGTGGTCTCACCCCCACTGTCTCACCTGGTACCTGAGTCTCCCCCCCCCGGTCTCACCTGGTACCTGAGTCTCCCCGCCATGGTCTCACCTGGTACCTGAGTCTCCCCCCCATGGTCTCACCTGGTAGCTGAGCTCCTTGACCCACCCCCCTGGTCTCACCTGGTACCTGAGTCTCCCCCCCCGCTCTCACCTGGTAGCTGAGCTCCTTGACCCACCCCAATGGTCTCACATCCATGGTCTCACCTGGTACCTGAGTCTCCCCCCTCGGTCTCACCTGGTACCTGAGTCTCCCCGCCCGTCTCACCTGGTAGCTGAGCTCCTTGACGCGCCGCTCGGACTTGCGCAGCCCCTTGACGCTCTCGGCGTTGCGCTTCTGCTCGGCCTCCAGCTCGTTCTCCAGCTCCCGCAC
The DNA here is from genome assembly GCF_963513975.1 of Fringilla coelebs. Taxonomy (NCBI): domain Eukaryota; kingdom Metazoa; phylum Chordata; class Aves; order Passeriformes; family Fringillidae; genus Fringilla; species Fringilla coelebs. Next base: position 939,894 of record NC_140028.1, on the reverse strand, counting down.
GCGCCCCTCCAGCTTCTGCAGCTGCTTCTTGCCGCCCTTGAGGGCCAGCTGCTCGGCCTCGTCCAGCCGCAGCTGCAGGTCCTTGATGGTCTGCTCCATGTTCTTCTTCATCCGCTCCAGGTGCGCGCTCGTGTCCTGCTCCTTCTTCAGCTCCTCTGCCATCATGGCCGCCTGCCCGCGGGGGGACGAGCAGGGGGTCTGCGGCACGTTCTCTGTGCTGGCCCCAGTGATGGGCCTGGTGGTGGCCCCTGTGGTGGCCCCAGTGATGGCCCCACTGATGGCCTCAGTGATGGCCTCAGTGATGGCCCAGCTGATGGCCCTGGTGGTGGCCCTGCTGATGGCCCCGCTGATGGCCTCAGTGATGACCCCAGTGGTGACCCCAGTGATGGCCCAGTAATGACCCCAGTGATGGCCCCATTTATGGCCCCACTGATGGCCTCAGTGGTGGCCCCGCTGATGGCCTCAGTGATGACCCCAGTGGTGACCCCAGTGATGGCCCAGTAATGACCCCAGTGATGGCCCAGTAATGACCCCAGTGATGGCCCATTTATGGCCCCACTGATGGCCTCAGTGGTGGCCCCTGTGGTGGCCCCACTGATGACCCCAGTGGTGGCCCCAGTGATGGCCCCATTTATGGCCTCAGTGCTGGACCCAGTGATGGCCCCTGTGGTGGCCCTGCTGATGGCCTCAGTGATGACCCCAGTGATGGCCCATTTATGGCCCCACTGATGGCCTCAGTGGTGGCCCCATTGATGGCCCTGGTGGTGGCCCCACTGATGACCCCAGTGATGGCCCCATTTATGGCCCCGCTGATGGCCTCGGTGCTGGCCCCAGTGGTGGCCCTGCTGATGGCCTCAGTGATGACCCCAGTGGTGGCCCTGGTGGTGGCCCCAGTGGTGACCCCAGTGATGGCCCAGTAATGACCCCAGTGATGGCCCCATTTATGGCCCTGGTGATGGCCCCAGTGATGTCCCTGCTGATGGCCTCGGTGATGGCCTCGGTGATGGCCTCACTGATGGCCCCGGTGATGGCCCCAGTGATGTCCCTGCTGATGGCCTCAGTGCTGGACCCAGTGATGGCCCCAGTGATGGCCCTGCTGATGGCCTCAGTGATGACCCCAGTGGTGGCCCTGCTGATGGCCCTGGTGGTGGCCCCACTGATGACCCCAGTGGTGGCCCCAGTGATGGCCCCATTTATGGCCTCAGTGCTGGACCCAGTGATGGCCCTGGTGATGACCCTGGTGGTGGCCCCAGTGATGACCCTGGTGATGGCCCCCATGGTGGCCCTGGTGGTGGCCCCAGTGGTGGCCCCATTGATGACCCCAGTGATGGCCCCATTTATGGCCCCGCTGATGGCCTCAGTGATGACCCCAGTGGTGGCCCTGCTGATGGCCCTGGTGGTGGCCCTGGTGTTGGCCCCAGTGATGGCCCTGGTGATGACCCCAGTGGTGGCTCCAGTGATCACCCCAGTTATGGCCCCATTTATGGCCCCGCTGATGGCCTCAGTGATGGCCCATGGGGTGGCCCTGCTGATGGCCTCAGTGGTGGCCCCACTGATGACCTCAGTGGTGGCCCCTGTGGTGACCCCAGTGATGGCCCCATTTATGGCCCCGCTGATGGCCTCGGTGCTGGCCCCAGTGGTGGCCCCGCTGGTGGCCTCAGTGATGACCCCAGTGGTGGCCCTGGTGGTGGCCCCAGTGGTGGCCTCGGTGATGGCCCCACCACAACACTCACATCAGTGATGGCCTTCTTGGCCTTCTCCTCGGCGTTCCGGCACTCCTGGACGGCCTCTTCCACCTCTGTCTGCAGCTGGGAGATGTCACCCTCCATCTTCTTCTTCTGGTTGATGAGGCTGGTGTTCTGGGGGGACAGGAGGCACCTCAGGAGGTGGCCCCGGGGCTGCTGTCCCCCCCCTCAGTCCCCACAGCTCTGCAGGGTGGAGGTCTTGGTGACACAGCAGAGAAATGGACACCACCCTTCTGCAGACCGGCCCAACGTTCCTTGGACCTTCCATGGATCGAGCCAACCTCCCCCAGACCAACCCAACCCTCCTGAGACCTCCAGGAGAAGGTGGCACTGTTGGATCCGGGTCAACTGGAGACATCTTGGGGGTCTCCAGCTCTGTGAGAGTTGGTCTTCACCACCCTAATCCAACCAGATCTTCCATAGACCAACTCAACCTCCTCCAACCAAACCCAACCCTCCTTGGACCTTCTTTAGACCAAGCCAACCTCCTCCAACCAAACCCAACCCTCCTTGGACCTTCTTTCGACCAACCCAACCTCCTCCAACCAAACCCAACCCTCCTTGGACCTTCTTTAGACCAAGCCAATCTCCTCCAACCAAACCCAACCCTCCTTGGACCTTCTTTCGACCAAGCCAACCTCCTCCAACCAAACCCAACCCTCCTTGGACCTTCTTTCGACCAAGCCAACCTCCTCCAACCAAACCCAACCCTCCTTGGACCTTCTTTAGACCAACCCAACCTCCTCCAGACCAACCCTTCAGGAGGAGGGGGGGATGTTGGGTCTGCACCACCCTGAGCCACCTTGAGCTCCCCAACCAACCAACCAACCAACCAATCAACCAACCAACCAACCAGCCAACCAACCAACCAACCAACCAACCAATCAACCAACCAATCAACCAACCAACCAATCAACCAATCAACCAACCAATCAACCAACCAATCAACCAACCAACCAACCAACCAATCAACGAACCAACCAATCAACCAACCAACCAATCAACCAACCAATCAACCAACCAACCAGCCAACCAATCAACCAATCAACCAACCAGCCAACCAACCAACCAACCAACCAACCAACCAACGAACAAACTAACCAACCAAGGAACCAACCAACCAACCAACCAATCCACCAACCAACCAACCAACCAACCAATCAACCAACCAATCAACCAACCAATCAACCAACCAATCAACCAACCAATGAACCAACCAACCAACCAAACAACGAACCAACCAACCAATCAACCAACCAACCAACCAATCAACCAACCAACCAACCAACGAACAAACTAACCAACCAAGGAACCAACCAACCAACCAACCAATCCACCAATCAACCAACCAACCAACCAATCAACCAACCAATCAACCAACCAATCAACCAACCAATCAACCAACCAATGAACCAACCAACCAACCAAACAACGAACCAACCAACCAATCAACCAACCAATCAACCAACCAACCAACCAACCAACCAACCAATCAACCAATCAACCAAACAACCAATCAACCGACCAACCAAACAACCAATCAACCAACCAACCAACCAACCAACCAAACAACAAACCAACAAACCAATCAACCGACCAACCAATCAACCAACCAAACAACCAACCAATCAACCAACCAACCAACCAACCAGCCAACCAACCAACCAACCAACCAACCAACCAATCAACCAAACAACCAACCAACCAATCAACCAACCAATCAGTCAACCAATCAGCCAACCAACCAACCAGCCAACCAACCAACCAACCAACCAATCAACCAACCAACCAATCAACCAACCAATCAACGAACCAACCAATCAACGAACCAACCAATCAACCAACCAACCAACCAACCAATCAGCCAACCAACCAACCAGCCAATCAACCAATCAACCAACCAACCAATCAACCAACGAACCAACCAACCAACCAACCAACGCTGTTTCTCCGGGACTGGAGCACCCCTGGATGGAGGTGGCCCCTCTCCTGGCAGGCAGGTGAGGTCTCACCTGTGAGTGCAGGAGCTGGACCCTCTCGCTGGCCTCGATCAGCTCCTGCTCGGCCAATTTCCGGGCCCTCTCGGTCTGTTCCACCAGGCCCCGCAGCTCCTCCAGCTCGGACTGCAGCAGGGTGTTCCTGCGCTCCACCATGGCCACGTTCTCCTTCAGGTCCTCCCCGACCCTTGCCGCGTCATCCAGCTGCAGCTGTGTGTCCTGGGGGTGGTGGGAAGGGGCGGTGGGTCCACCCGGCCATGGGGTGGTGGGAAGGGGTGGTGGGTCCACCCGGCCATGGGGTGGTGGGTCCATCCAGCCATGGGGTGGTGGGAAGGGGTGGTGGGTCTGCCCAGCCATGGGGTGGTGGGAAGGGGTGGTGGGTCCACCTGGCCATGGGGTGGTGGGAAGGGGTGGTGGGTCCACCTGGCCATGGGGTGGTGGGAAGGGGTGGTGGGTCCACCCCACTGTGGGGTGGTGGGTCCATCCAGCCATGGGGTGGTGGGTCTGCCCAGCCATGGGGTGGTGGGAAGGGGTGGTGGGTCCACCCCACTTTGGAGTGGTGGGAAGGGGTGGTGGGAAGGGGTGGTGGGTCCACCTGGCCATGGGGTGGTGGGGAAGGGGTGGTGGGTCCGCCCAGCCATGGGGTGGGAAGGGGTGGTGGGTCCACCTGGCCATGGGGTGGTGGGTCTGCCCAGCCATGGGGTGGTGGGAAGGGGTGGTGGGTCCGCCCAGCCATGGGGTGGTGGGTCCGCCTGGCCATGGGGTGATGGGTCCACCTGGCCATGGGGTGGGAGGGGGTGGTGGGTCCACCTGGCCATGGGGTGATGGGAAGGGGTGGTGGGTCCACCCCACTGTGGGGTGGTGGGAAGGGGTGGTGGGTCCGCCCAGCCATGGGGTGGTGGGAAGGGGTGGTGGGTCTACCCGGCCATGGGGTGGTGGGAAGGGGTGGTGGGTCCACCTGGCCATGGGGTGGTGGGAAGGGGTGGTGGGTCCATCCAGCCATGGGGTGGTGGGTCCACCCGGCCATGGGGTGGTGGGAAGGGATGGTGGGTCCATCCAGCCATGGGGTGGTGGGTCCACCCGGCCATGGGGTGGTGGGAAGGGGTGGTGGGTCCGCCCGGCCATGGGGCGGTGGGTCCATCAAACCAGCCCTGTTGGCTGGCGGGATCTCCAACACCCCAAGGTCTCCATGGACAGGTACCTTCAGGGCCTCAATGTCCCCGCAGACAGGTACCTTGAGGATCGTCCTACACCTCCACGTCCCACAGGACAGGTACCTCCTGCATCCCAATGTCCCTGGTGTACCTGGAGGTACCTGCTACACCTCCATGTCCCTGTAGAACCTTCAGGTACCTCCTGTACCTCCATGTCCCTGTAGAACCTTCAGGTACCTCCTACACCTTCATGTCCCCACGGACAGGTACGTTCAGGACCTCAATATCCCCACCTTCAGGTACCTCCTACCCCTCCATGTCCCCATGGGACCTTCAGGTACCTCCTATACCTCAATGTCCCCGTTGACAGGTACCTTTGAGTACCTCCTACACCTTCCTGTCCCAGTAGGACCTTCAGGTGCCTCCCACCCCTCCACACCACATGGACAGGTACCTTCAGGTACCTCCTGCACCTCCGTGTCTCCGTGGGACCTTCAGGTAACTCCTGTACATCCATGCAGCATGGACAGGTACTTTCAGGTACCTCCTACACCTCCATGTCCCCATGGGTCCTTCAGGTACCTCCTACCCCTCCACACCACGTGAACAGGTACCTTCAGGTACCTCCTGTACCTCCATGTCCCTGTGGGACCTTCAGGTACCTCCTGCCCCTCCACACCATGTAGACAGGTACCTTCAGGTACCTCCTGCACCTCCATGTTCCCATGGGACCTTCAGGTACCTCCTACCTCTCCAGACCGTGTGGACAGGTACCTCCAGGTACCTCCTGCATCTCCATGTCCCTGTGCGGCCTTCAGGTACCTCCTACCCCTCCAGACCGTGTGGACAGGTACCTCCAGGTACCTCCTGCATTTCCTTGTCCCCATGGGGCCTTCAGGTACCTCCAACCCCTCCACACTACATGACCAGGTACCTTCAGGTACCTCCTACAGCTCCATGTCCCCATGGGGCCTTCAGGTACCTCCAACCCCTCCACACTACATGACCAGGTACCTTCAGGTACCTCCTACAGCTCCATGTCCCCATGGGACCTTCAGGTACCTCCTGCCCCTCCACACCATGTGGACAGGTACCTTCAGGTACCTCCTGCCCCTCCACACCACATGAACAGGTACCTTCAGGTACCTCCTGCACCTCCATGTCCCAGTAGGACCTTCAGGTACCTCTTGCCCCTCCATACCATGTGGACAGGTACCTTCAGGTACCTCCTACCCCTCCACACCACATGAACAGGTACCTTCGGGTACCTCCTGCATCTCCATACCGCATGGACAGGTACCTTCAGGTACCTCCTACACCTCCATGTCCCCATGGGTCCTTCAGGTACCTCCTACCCCTCCATACCACGTGGACAGGTACCTTCAGGTACCTCCTGCACCTCCATGTCCCCATAGGACCTTCAGGTACCTCCTACACCTCCATGTCCCCATGGGACCTTCAGGTACCTCCTACCCCTCCATACTGCGTGGACAGGTACCTTCAGGTACCTCCTGCCCCTCCACACCATGTAGACAGGTACCTTCAGGTAGCCCTGCAGAGCCTTGACCTGCTTCTGGGCCTCGTTGGCGCCGCGGTTGGCGTGGCTGAGCTGGATCTCCATCTCGTTGAGGTCGCCCTCCATCTTCTTCTTCAGCCTCAGGGCCTCGTTGCGGCTGCGGGTCTCGGCGTCCAGCGAGGTCTGCAGCGACTCCACCACGCGCAGGTGGTTGCGCTTCACCTGCTCCATCTCCTCCTCCTTCTCGCCCAGCTTCCGCTCGTACTCCGCCTTCACCTGGTTGAACTCCAGCTGCGCCCTCAGGATCTTCCCCTCCTCGTGCTCCAGGGAGGCCTGGGGAGGACAGAGAGGACCTTGAGGACCGCAGAGCGTGGGCGTCCCGCCAGGAGAACGCGGGGATCGGGTGGGACGGGGCTTGATCCACCTCAGCCTCTTCCAGAGCAGCCTGGAGCTCCAGCTTCTCGGCGTCCAGCTGTTTCCGGACCTTCTCCAGCTCGTGGATGGATTTGTTGCCAGCGCCGAGCTGCTCCGTGAGGTCCGAGATCTCCTCTGCCCAGGTGAGACCCCGTCAGACCCCGTGGGAACGGGCGGGGAGCGCCCAGGTGGGCGGAGGGACCTGTGGTGTCACCTTGGAGATTCTTGTTCTCCCTCTTGAAGGTCTCCAGGTGCTCCAGGGACTCCTCGTAGATGTTCCTCAGCTTGAAGAGGTCAGTGCTGAGGGCCCTGGCCTCCTTCTGGGACGCCTCCAGCTCCGTCTGCGACTCCTCAAACTTCTGCTTCCACTCGGCCAACACCTGGGGACAGCCAGGTGTCACCCCGCAGCCACCTGGCCCCACCCAGCCGGCCCCAACCTGCCACACCTGCCCACCTTGTCAAAGTTCCTCTGTTTCTTGTCCAGGGCAGCGGCGGCCGCGTTCGACCGCTCCACGTCGGCCATCAGGTCCTCGATCTCGTTCTGCAGCCGGTGCTTGGTCTTCTCCAGCGAGGAGCACTTGGCGTTGACGGCCTCCACGGCCTCCTCGGCCTCCTGCAGCCGCTGCGCCAGCTTCTTCCTGCCCCAGGGACCACCTGGGGTCACCACCTGGGCCAGGTGGGGCCACTCGAACCTTCTCCCACCCAGCCATTGGCCGAGGTTCTTCTCTGCAACTCCTCTACCGTCGCCAGGGCACTCTACCTCCTCCAGGACCTTCTCCTGTGGGTGGTCTCCACCCCTCTGACCCCACAGGAGCTCCACCCATGGGGCGATGACTTAACCTCTTAAACCTCCTAAACCTTCTCCAGTGGGTGGTCTCCACCCTCATCCCACAGAAGCTCCACCCCTAGGGAGGTGACTCAGCCTCTAAAACCTTCTCCAGAACTTTTTGCGGTGGTTTCCACCTCCCCAACCCTACAGAATCTCCATCTATAGGGCAAGACTCACTTGTCCTCCTCCAGAACCTTCTCCGGGGGCGATCTCCACCCCTCTGACTCCACAGGAGCTCCACCCACGGGGCGATGACTTAACCTCTAAAACCTCCTAAACCTTCTCAAGTGGGTGGTCTCCACCCCTGACCCCACAGGAGCTCCACCCATGAGGAGACGACTTAATCTCTAAAACCTCCAAAACTTCTCCAGGGGGTGATCTCCACCCCTGACCCCACAGGAGCTCCACCCACGGGGCGATGACTCCTCCAAACCTTCTCCAGAACATTCTCCCAAGGGTGATCTCCACCCCTCTGATCCCACAGAAGCTCCACCCATGGGGTGATGACTAATTTAGACTTCTCCAAACCTTCTCCAGAACATTCTCCCAAGAGTGACCTCCACCCCTATGACTCCACAGAAGCTCCACCCACGGAGCGACGACTTAACCTCTAAAACCTCCTAAACCTTCTCAAGTGGGTGGTGTCCACCCCTGACCCCACAGAAACTCCACCCACAGGGTGATGACTCCTCCAAAACCTTCTCCAGAACATTCTCCCAAGGGTGATCTCCACCCCTGACCCCACAGAAGCTCCACCCACGGGGCGATGACTCACTTGGCCTCCTCCAGCTCCTCGGTGCGTTGGATGGCGTCTGTCTCATACTTGGTCCTCCACTGGGCCACCTCGGAGTTGGCCTTGGAGAGCGCGCGCTGGAGCTCGGCCTTGGCCTCGGTCTCCTCCTCGTACTGCTCCCGCAGCAGGTCCCCGTCGTGCCGGGCCGACTGCAGCACGTGCGCCAGCGCGTTCTTGGCCTGGGGAGGAGAAGGTGGCACCTGGAGGTGACTCTGGGTCACCTGGAATCCTCTTGGGTGTCTCCAGCTCAGCAAGAGCTGGTCTTGGTCACCTCAACCCAACCAGACCTTCTGCAGACCAACCCAACCCAGCTTTCCTTGGAGCCTATTTAGACCAACCCAACCTTCCTCAAACCTTCTGCAGACCAACCCAACCTTCCCTACACCTTCAGGAGAAGGTGGGACCATTGGATCCAGGTCAACTTGAACTCCTTGGGGTGTCTCCAGCTCAGCAAGAGCTGGTCTTGGTCACCCCAACCCAACCAGACCTTCCCCAACCCAACCCAACTCTTCTTGGACCTTATTTAGACCAACTCAGCCTTCCTCAAACCTTCTGTAGGCCAACCCATCTTCTTCCAGATCAACCCGACCTTCCCTACACTTTCAGAAGGTGGGACCATTGGATCCAGGTCAACTTGAACTCCTTGGGGTCTCTCCAGCTCAGCAAGAGCTGGTCTTGGTCACCTCAACCCAACCAGACCTTCTGCAGACCAACCCAACCCTATTTGAACCTTCGAAAGACCAACCCAACCTCTCTTCAGACCAACCCAATCATCCTTGGACCTTTCATAGACCAACCCAAGCTCTTCCAGATCAACCCAACCTTCCCTACACCTTCAGGAGGAGGCGGGACCGTTGGATCCAGGTCAACTTGAACTTCTTGGGGTGTCCAGCTCAGCAAGAGCTGGTCTTTGTCACCCCAACCCAACCAGACCTTCTCCAACCCAACCCAACCCAACCCAACCCAACCCAACTCTTCTTGGACCTTATTTAGACCAACTCAGCCTTCCTCAAACCTTCTGTAGGCCAACCCATCTTCTTCCAGATCAACCCAACCTTCCCTACACCTTCAGAAGGTGGGACCATTGGATCCAGGTCAACTTGAACTTCTTGGGGTGTCCAGTTCAGCAAGAGCTGGTCTTTGTCACCCCAACCCAACCAGACCTTCTCCAACCCAACCCAACCCAACCCAACCCAACCCAACCCAACCCAACTCTTCTTGGACCTTATTTAGACCAACTCAGCCTTCCTCAAACCTTCTGTAGGCCAACCCATCTTCTTCCAGATCAACCCAACCTTCCCTACACCTTCAGAAGGTGGGACCATTGGATCCAGGTCAACTTGAACTTCTTGGGGTGTCCAGTTCAGCAAGAGCTGGTCTTTGTCACCCCAACCCAACCAGACCTTCTCCAGACCAACCCAACCCAACTCTTCTTGGACCTTATTTAGACCAACTCAGCCTTCCTCAAACCTTCCATAGTCCAACCCATCTTCTTCCAGATCAACCCAACCTTCCCTACACCTTCAGGAGGAGGCGGGACCATTGGATCCAGGTCAACTTGAACTTCTTGGCATCTCCAGCTCAGCAAGAGCTGGTCTTGGTCACCTCAACCCAACCAGACCTTCTGCAGACCAACCCAACCTTATTTGGACCTTCCAAAGACCAACCCAACCTCTCTTCAGACCAACCCAATCATCCTTGGACCTTCCATTGACCAACCCAAGCTCTTCCAGATCAACCCAACCTTCCCTACACCTTCAGGAGGGGGCGGGACCATTGGATCCAGGTCAACTTGAATTTCTTGGGGTGTCCAGCTCAGCAAGAGCTGGTCTTTGTCACCCCAACCCAACCAGACCTTCTGCAGACCAACCCAACCCAGCTTTCCTTGGAGCCTATTTTGACCAACTCAGCCTTCCTCAAACCTTCCATAGTCCAACCCATCTTCTTCCAGATCAACCCAACCTTCCCTACACCTTCAGGAGGAGGCGGGACCATTGGATCCAGGTCAACTTGAACTTCTTGGCGTCTCCAGTTCAGCAAGGGCTGGTCTTCGTCACGCCAACCCAACCAGACCTTCCCCAACCCAACCCAACTCTTCTTGGACCTTATTTAGACCAACTCAGCCTTCCTCAAACCTTCTGTAGGCCAACCCATCTTCTTCCAGATCAACCCAACCTTCCCAACACCTTCAGGAGAAGGTGGAACCATTGGATCCAGGTCAGCTTGAACTCCTTGGGGTCTCTCCAGCTCAGCAAGAGCTGGTCTTCATCACCTCAACCCAACCAGACCTTCTGCAGACCAAGCCAATCCTCTCCAGACCAACCCAACCTTATTTGGATGTTCCCAGACTGACCCAACCCCTCTTTAGACCACTTTAGACCAACCCAATCATCCTTGGACCTTCCATCGACCAACCCAAGCTCTTCCAGATCAACCCAACCTTCCCTACACCTTCAGGAGGAGGCGGGACCATTGGATCCAGGTCAACTTGAACTTCTTGGCATCTTCAGCTCAGCAAGAGCTGGTCTTTGTCACCCCAACCCAACCAGACCTTCCCCAACCCAACCCAACCCAACCCTGCCTGGACCTTCTACAGTGGAACCCCCTGTAGATAGAACCACCGCAGATGGACCCAGCTAACCCCACCGGACTGAACCGGTGACCACCAGGGTGAAGGACACCTGTGACCCACCTGGACTCCCCCCAGGTCTTCTCACCCCCCCCAGACCCCACCTTCATCTCCTCCTCCAGCTGTCTCCGCAGGTCCTCCAGCTGCTGGGTGTAGGACACCTTCCCGCGGGTCAGCTGGGACACCAGCGCCTCCTTCTCCTCCAGCTGCCGCGACAGCTCACCTGCACGGGTGGGCGGGGCTTCAGGTGTGGGCTGGGGGTAAGGTGGGGTAGGGGATGGGGGTGCAGCTGTGGGGCGGGGGGTGAGGCCGCCCTGGGTCGGCTCCCACCGTTCTCCGTCTGCAGCTTGGCGCGTTGGGTGTTGGCGTCGTTGAGGACGCGCTGGGTCTCCTCCAGCTTGGCCAAGTGCTCGGCAGCCTGGTCCTCCATGGAGCGCGACACCTTCTCCATGGCCACCTGCAGGGAGGGGCCAGAGGAGGGTGGGGCTGGAGGCTACAGGGGAGTGGACACGCCCCATGGCGTGAGGTGCCCAAGGCCAGGCTGGACAGGGCGTGGAGCCACCTGGTCTGGTGGAAGGTGTCCCTGGGGGGGCTCCACCCAACCCTGCCCTCAAACCATCCCAACCATGTGGAGAGTCTTCATTTCAACCCAACTCAGGTCAACTCAGCCATGTGGAGACTCTCCAGCTCAACCAGCTGAAGGTTCTTCAAAGCAACTCAACCCAACAAGGTGGACACTCAACCCAACTCAACCAGTTGGAGAATCTCCAGCCCAACCAGCTGAAGGTCCTTCAAAGCAACTCAACCCAACTCAACCAGTTGGAGACTCTCCAGCCCAACCAGCTGAAGGTTCTTCAAAGCAACTCAACCCAACAAGGTGGACACTCAACCCAATTCAACCAGTTGGAGACTCTTCAGCCCAACTTAACCCAATCCAGCCTGGTCTAGTGGAAGGTGTCTCTCTCCGAGGGTTGATGGAACTGGATGATCCCAGCAGTCCTGTCCCACACAAACCATCCCACGATTCCCTGCTGTCCATCTCAACCTCCTCCTACCTTAGACTTGATCAGCTGCTCCACGTTGGCACTGAGGTCATCCAGCTCCAGCTTGAGCTCGCTCTTCTCCTTCTCCAGCTTCTGCTTGACGCGCTGGAGGTTGTCCAGCTGCTCGCCCAGCTCGGCCACGCTGTCGGCGTGTTTCTTCCTCAGCGCGGCCGCCGTGGCCTCGTGCTGCAGCGTGGCCTCCTCCAGGTCCCGCCGCAGCTTCTGGAACTCCGCCTCACGCTTCTTGTTGAGCTCCAGCTGCGCCGAGGTGGCACCCCCGGCCTCCTCCAGCCGCTCGCTGAGCTCCTCCAGCTCCCGCGACAGCTCCGAGCGCTGCTTCTCCACCTTGGCCCGGCCCGTGCGCTCCGCCTCCAGCTCCTCCTCCAGCTCCTCGATCCGCGCCTGCCAGGTGAGAGGGTGCTGGGTTGGGGTCCACCCGACCCCTCCGCTCAACCCAACCCAAGCAGCTTTGGGACACTTTAATCCAATTCAACTCGACCCAACCCGAGCAGCTGGAGCCCATGCAGGTCAACCCAACCAGTTGGAGACTCAACCCAGCCCAACCAGCTGGAGGCTCTTCAACCCCACCAAAACTGACCCAGCTCAGTGGAGCCTCTTCTACTCAGCCCAACCACCTTGAGAGTCTCCAACTCAACTATCAGGTGGAGTGGAGCCTCTTCCACTCAACCCAACCAAACCACCTGGAGGTGCTCCAGTTCAATGCAACGAGACACAGATCCAGCTTCCCCCCCACCTGTAGTTCCTTCAGCTTCTTCTGGAGCTGCAGAGCCAGCGCCTGCTCGTCCTCGATCCTGCTGTTCTGCTGGTGGATCTCAAACTCCTTCCTGTGGAAGAAGCGGGGACAAGTGAGGCCTCACCTGTGCCCCTCAACTGGACCTCATGACAGGGGGATCCAGCCTCACTTCTTGAGCTTCTCCTCCAGCTGCTGTTTGTCATTCTCCAGATCCATGATGTTCTCCTGGGTCAGCTTCAGGTCACCTTCCAGTTTCCTCTTGGCCCGTTCCAGGTCCATGCGGATCTTCTTCTCCTGCTCCAGGGAGCCTTCGAGCTGTGCAGGAGCACAGAAATGGGGAGAAACCTCAAGTTCTGCTCATCTTTGCCCCAGAAGTTCCTCAGCAGGGCCTGGGGTGGGATCAGCCACACTCACATCGTCCACTTGCTGTTCCAGCTTGACTTTGCCCTTAGTCAAGGTGTTGACCTTGTCTTCCTCAGCCTGCAGGTCGTCCAGCGTCTGCTGGTGGGACTCCTGCAGAGCCTTCTTCTCCTTGGTCAGCTTGGCAATGGTCTCGTCCAGCCCTGCCATCTCCTCCGTCAGGTTCTTGACCTGTGGGAGAAGGGTCCAGCCTCCAGCTCAGTGCCAGGGTGGGGCAGAGTTGGGGGAGGTGGACGTTCACCTCATCCAAAGAGGTTGTTTCAATGCAGGAGAACCCAAAGGACTTTGGGTCTTCCCAATGAGCCCAGCCCAACCAGAAATGGATCTTCCCAACCTGCCTCGGGTCTCCTCAACCCAAGCTAACAGATCCCATCCAACCTTGGGTCTCCTCAACTCAAACCTCAAATACCTCATGTCTTCTCAATCCACCTCAACCATCCTTGGTCATCTCAGCCCAACACAACCCAACCCAACCCAACCCAACCCAACCCAACAAGTTTTATGCCTCACCAACCCAACCCAACCAGCCTCGAGCCTCCTCAACCCAACCCAACAAGGCTGAGAAGACTCAAGTCTCCTCACCTTGAGGCCAAGGCCTCTCCCCATCCTCACCTTGTTCTCAGTCGCGTGTTTCTCCTTCTCCACCTTGGCCAGGGTCAGCTCCAGGTCATCAATGTCCTTCTTCAGCTCCGAGCATTCGTCCTCCAGCTTCCTCTTCTTGGCTGTCAGCTCGGCGTTCATCTCCTCCTCATCCTCCAGCCGTTCTGTCAGCTCCTTCACCTTGGCCTCCAGCTGGATCTTGTTCTTGATCAGCTGGTCACAGCGCTCCTCGGCGTCATTCAGGTTGTCCTGCTCCTGTTGGGGCAGAGGTGGCAAGTGAAGCGGGGTTGCCCCAGGTGTGGTGGGGGGCGGTGGTCACACCTGTGAGGTGGTTTTGGGGTGATCTGACTCACAGCCTGCACTTGGAGCTGCAGGTCGTTCTTCTCCTGCAGCATGGAGACCATCTTCTCCTCCAGCTCCTTCCGCCGCGACTCCGACTTCTCCAGGGCGTCCTTCAGCCGCCCGTACTCCTCCTTCATGTTCTGCTCCAGGAGAGCCCGAGCGGGTCAAAGACCCTCACCCAACACCCCCCAGACCATGCTGGTGGTGGTGGTCCCAGCCTGCCCAGCCCACCCTTCCCACCTGCATCTCCTTCTCCGTCTCCGCGCTCTTCAGCAAGGGCTTGATCTTGAAGTAGAGCTTCATCCACGGCCAGTTCTTCACCCCCATGAAGGCCCGGAGGTTCCACTGGATCACCAGCAGCGCGTCCCTGCGAGGAGGAGGAGGAGGACACAGGTGCCACCACGTGCCCGGCCAGGTGACCAGGTGAGCAGAAGGCCCACCCCTGTCTCACCGGCGCTCCACGATCTTCTTGAACTCGATGCGCATGAGCTGCCCCCGCGCCCGCGCCTGGATGCGGGTGATGATGCGGGACAGGCGCTCGTCCCGCATCTCCTCCAGCTGGCCCAGGAGCCCTGCCTTGAAGAACACCTGAGGGGAGGGAGCAGGTGGGGAGAAGGGGGTGGGACCATGAGGTCCGTGTCCACCTCGGATGGTGGCACCACAGGGAACAGAGATGAGGGCATGTCCCCACGGTGTGTCCGAAGGGGTTGGGGTGGGTGGAAGGACAGGGTGGTGTCTGGGTAGATGGACAGATGGACACAGGGATCATGGGACTATAAGGACTGTGTCCACCTCGGATGGTGGCACCACAGGGAACAGAGACCATGGGATGTCCCCACAGTGTGTCCAAAGGGGTTAGGGTGGGTGGAAGGACAGGTGGTGTCTGGATAGATGGACAGAGGGACATGGTGATCACAGGGCCACAAGGTCCATGTCCACCTTGGATGGTGGCACCACAGGGAACAGAGACCATGGGAGGTCCCCACAGTGTGCCTAAAGGGGCTGTTGTGGGTGAAAGGACAGGGTGGTGGTGGTGTCTGGGTAGATGGACAGATGGACACAGGGATCATGGGACCATGAGGTTCGTGTCCACCTTGGGTGGTGGCACCACAGGGAACAGAGACCAT
This sequence comes from Fringilla coelebs, assembly GCF_963513975.1. NCBI lineage: Eukaryota > Metazoa > Chordata > Aves > Passeriformes > Fringillidae > Fringilla > Fringilla coelebs. The sequence continues at coordinate 924,531 of NC_140028.1, read as the reverse complement.
GGGATGTCCCCACAGTATGTCCAAAGGGTTTGTGGTGGGTGGAATTATGGGGTGGTGTCTGGGTAGATGGACAGATGGACACGGTGATCACAGGACCATGAGGTCCATGTCCGCCTCGGATGGTGGCACCAGAGGGAACAGGGACCGTGGGAGGTCCCCACAGTGTGCCCAAAGGGGGTGGGGTGGGTGGAAGGACAGGGTGGTGTCTGGGTAGATGGACAGATGGACATGTTGATGGACAGATGGACACAGGGATCATAAGGTCCATGTCCACCTCAGATGGTGGCACCACAGGGAACAGGCACCACGATATCTCACCCAGTGGGATCAAACTGGTTGTGGTGGGTGGAATTGTGGGGTGGTGTCTGGGTAGATGGACAGATGGATATGTTGATGGACAGATGGACACAGAGATCATGGGACCATGAGGTCCATGTTCAATTTGCATGGTGGGACCACAGGTAACAGGGACCATGAAATCAAACTGGTTGTGGTGGGTTGAATTATGGGCTGGAGTCTGGGTAGATGGACAGATGGATATGTTGATGGACAGATGGACACGGGGATCATGGGACCATAAGTTCTGTGTCCACCTCGGATGGCGGGACCACAGGGAACAGAGACCACAGGATCCCCCCACGGTGTGCCAAAAGGGGTTGGGGTGGGTGGAAGGACAGGTGGTGTCTGGGTAGATGGACAGATGGACATGTTGATGGACAGATGGACACGGGGATCAGGGAACCATAAGTTCCATGTCCACCTCGGATGGCGGGACCACAGGGAACAGAGACCACAGGATCTCCCCACGGTGTGCCCAAAGTGGTTGTGGTGGGTGGAAGGATGGGGTAGGGGTCCAGAAGGAACAGATGGACATAGGGAGGGACAGATGGACATGGGGATCATCGGATCATGGGTCACAGCACATGGAGGATGGTGGGGCCACAGGGAACCACGTGACCTCACCTTGGTGTGCCCAAACTTGTACTGGTTGTGGTCGATGTCGATGGAGCCCAGGAGCTTCTCGGCGCCCTTGCGGCTGTCGATGAACTGCCCCTCAGGGATGGCCGCGGGGTTCAGGATGCGGTACCTGGGGGGCAGAGAGGACGTGACCCCTGAGCTCAGCCCCGGTGGGGTTGTCCCCCCCTCCAAACCCGCCCCGTGTCCCCACCGCTGGCGGAAGTCCCCGTAGAGGATGCGGTTGGGGAAGCCCTTGCGGCAGATGCGGATTCCCTCCAGGACCCCGTTGCAGCGGAGCTGGTGCATGACCAGGGCATTGTCCATCACACCTGGAGGGGACACAGGTGAGGGGTCAACCACGAGCCACGCCCACGCCCCAACTTCCCATCCCCACCCTCGGCTCACCCGGCTCCTTCCGCTCGTTTGGGACGAGGCAGCGGACGAAGTGGGGGTGGGTGGTCTTGAGGTTGGCCATCAGCTTGTTGAGGTTCTCCTGGGGAGGAGAGGGGAGGGTGACCAATGGGAGAGCAGGGGAGGGGCTGGGGGTGGCGGGGCCACCCTCTACACCAGGGGTTGTTCTCCCCCTGCCCCACAGCAGATCCACTGTGGGTCCCTCACCCGGTGCAGGGCTGAGACCGTCTGGAAGGAGGAACCTTTCTTCTTGGCTCCTTTCCCCTTCCCGCTGTCACCGCCTGCGGAGGAGAGCGGTGGGACGAGGTGGGAACAAGGACAACTCCTGTGGGAGCTGTCTTCTTCACCCCTCCATCACCCACCAGAGTCTGCCCCGGCGTAGTTGGAGAAGAGGTGGGCCAAGAGCTTGAGGGCGGATTTCTGGTAGAGCCCCACCACCGTCTCGTTGAGGGGGTCCTTGTTCTTCTCCAGCCAGCCCAGGATGTTGTAGTCCACGGTGCCGGCGTAGTGGGTGAGCGAGAAGTGGGCCTCGGACTTGCCCTTGACGTTTCGTGGCTTCCCGAAGTTGGCCGACTTGCCCAGGTGGTTGTCGTAGAGTTTGGACTTGAAGGTCATGTCCGAGGCCTTGGGGAACATGCACTCCTCCTCCAGGATGGACATGATCCCCATGGGCTGTGGGCAAGCAGGCCTCGTTGGCCGGGAAGGACACCAAGGACAACCCAAAGGCACTCCTAGGGCACCTGAGGGGGGTCCAGCTGGACGGACCCTCCTCTCTCAGCCCCCTGAGCCCCTGGAGGTGCTGGGGGAGGTGGCACCTTCTCGATGAGGTCGATGCAGGCCTGCAGGTCCATGCCGAAGTCGATGAACTCCCACTCGATGCCCTCCTTCTTGTACTCCTCCTGCTCCAGCACGAACATGTGGTGGTTGAAGAACTGCTGCAGCTTCTCGTTGGTGAAGTTGATGCAGAGCTGCTCGAAGCTGTTGAACTGGAGGAGGAGAGGGAGAGATGGGTGAAGGAGTCCATGGGGTCAACTCAACACCCAATGGGGCCGACTGAGTCAATGGGGTCAACTGGGCCCATGGAGTCAACTCAAACCCAACAGGGCCAACTCAACACCCAACAGGGCCAACTGAGTCCATGGGGTCAACTCAACACCAACAGGGCAAACTCAACACCCAACGGGGCTGACTGAGTCAATGGGGTCAACTCCACATCCAATGGGGTCAACTGGGCCCATGGGGTCAACTCAAAACCCAATGGGGCCGACTGAGTCCATGGGGTCAACTCAACGTCAACAGGGCAAACTCAACACCCAACGGGACTGACTGAGTCCATGGGGTCAACTCCACATCCAATGGGGTCAACTGGGCCCATGGGGTCAACTCAACACCCAACGGGACTGACTGAGTCCATGGGGTCAACTCCACATCCAATGGGGTCAACTGGGCCCATGGGGTCAACTCAACGCCAACAGGGCAAACTCAACACTCAACAGGGCTGACTGAGTCCATGGGGTCAACTCCACATCTAATGGGGTCAACTCAACACCCAATGGGGCCAACTGAGTCCATGGGGTCAACTCAACACCCAACGGGGTCAGCTGAGTCCATGGGGTCAACTCCACACCCAATGGGGCCAACTGAGTCCACGGGGTCAACTCAACGCCAACAGGGCAAACTCAACACCCAGTGGGGCCAATTGAGTCCATGGGGTCAACTCCACATCCAATGGGGCAAACTCAACACCCAGGGGGGGCAATGGAGTCCATGGGGTCAACTCAACACCCAATGGGGTGAACTCAACACCCAGTGGGGCCAATTGAGTCCATGGGGTCAACTCCACACCCAATGGGGTCAACTGAGTCCATGGGGTCAACTCAACACCCAACGGGGTCAACTCAACACCCAACAGGATAGCTGAGTCCATGGGGTCAACTCCACACCCAATGGGGTCAACCGAGTCCATGGTGTCAACTCAACACCCAAAGGGGTCAACTCAACACCCGGGGGGGCCAATGGAGTCCATGGGGTCAACTCAACACCCACAGGGCAAACTCAACTCCCAACAGGGCCAATGGAGTCCATGGGGTCAACTCAACACCTGACAGGGACAACTCAACACCCAACAGGGCCAGCTCAAGGCTCAACAGGATCAACTGAACACCCAGTGGGTGGGGTCACAGCGATGCCCAATAGGATGGACACGGCCAATCTGACACCCAGTGGGGTGAAGACAATGTTGAATGGGATCCATGGGGTCAATTCAACATCCAGCAGGGTGAAAGTGATGCCCAGTGGGGGTCAACAAGGACAACTCAACACCCAATAGGGTCAGCAGAACGTCCAATGAGATCAGGGGGGTCAGCCTGAGACCCAAAGGGCTCCAAACAACACCCAGCGTGATCAAGAGGGTCAACTCAACACCTAAAGGAGTCAATGCCCAATGGGATCAATGAGGTCAATGCAACACTCAGTGACATCAACACAAAGACCCAGATTCCCACCCAAGGTCACCATGAAGCTGAAGGAGAACCCCTCAACACCCAGCTGGCTCGACGCCACCCCTGCAAGGCCCAATGCCACCGCCCCACCTCGAGCCTCACATCAAAGATCTCGAAGCCAGCGATGTCCAAGACGCCGATGAAGTACTGCCGCGGCTGCTTGGTGTCCAGTGAGTTGTTGATCCTCACCACCATCCAGTTGAACATCTTCTCGTAGACAGCCTTGGCCAAGGCCCCGATGGAGTAGTACACCTGCTGGACGCTCTGCCCCTTGGTGACGTACTCGTTGCCCACCTTGACGCGCGGGTGGCACAAGCCCTTGAGCAGGTCGGCCGAGTTCAGCCCCATCAGGTAGGCGGACTTGTCGGCATCTGTGGAGCGGGAAACACCTGGTCAGGTGCCACCTCACCTGGGGACCCCTCCTTGACCTGTCACCCCCTCGCCCCGACCCGCCTTCGGTGCCGTCCGGCTCTGCCTGCTCCTCCCGCTGCTTCTGCTTGAACTTCATGTTGCCGAAGTGCATGATGGCCCCCGTCAGCTTGTAGACGCCGGCCTTCTCCTCGGCCGTGAAGCCCAGGACGTCAAAGGCGCTCTGGGAGGGGTGCAGGAGGTGAGGGAGGGGCCAGGTGAGGGCACAGCCTCTGCTGGTCACCACCTGTGATGGCCACCACCTGTGATGGCCACCACCTGTGATGGCCACCACCTGAGGGTACCTCCCGCTGTCCTTCCCCCTTGTTGGCCCAGGTGGCCAATGGGGACATGTCCAGCCATGTGTTTGTCTTCTTAAATGACTTGCCCATGGATTAATTAATTAATTATTAATTAATTAATTCATTCATTCATTCATTCATCCATGGGTTCATTTGTTCAGCTCAGGATTCATTTATCCTGGATCCACCCATCTGTGGACTCATCCATCCATAGATCTGTCCATTCTTCTGAGGACTCATCCATCCATGGACTCATCCATCCATCCATCCGTCCGTCCATCCGTCCATTTCAGAACTTCATCCATCCAACCACGGACTCGTCCATCCGTCCATCCATCCATACATCTCTCCACCTCTCCATCCATCCACCCATGGACTCATCATCCATCTCTTCATCCATACACAGATCATCATCCATCCATCTCTCCGTCCGCACATCCATCCATCATTCATCCATCCATCCATCATCCATCCATCCATCCATCCATCCATCCATCCATCATCCATCCATCATCCATCCATCCATCATCCATCCATCCATCATCCATCCATCATCCATCATCCATCATCCATCCATCATCCATCCATCATCCATCCATCCCCACATCCATCCCCCATCCATCCATCCATCATCCATCCATCCATCCATCCATCCATCATCCATCATCCATCCATCCATCATCCATCCATCCATCATCCATCATCCATCCCCCATCCATCCATCCATCCATCATCCATCATCCATCCATCCATCTATCCATCCATCCATCATCCATCCATCCATTAATCCATCCATCCATCCATCATCCATCCATCCATCATCCATCCATCCATCATCCATCCGTCCATCCATCCATCATCCATCCATCCATCCACCATCCAACCATCATGCCATCCATCCACCATCCATCCATCATCCATCCATCCATTAATCCATCTATCTCTCCATGGACTCATCCATCCATCCTCCATCTGTCCATCCGTCCATCCATCCATCCACCCACCCATCCCTGGACTCATCCCTCCCTCCACCCCTCCCCGCTCACGTCGGTTGCCAACAGCTCCTCGGCGTCGTCGATGGAGGCCACGGTCACCTCTCCCTGGGACACATACCCGTAGTCGTAGGGGTTGGAGGTGACCAGCAGCATCTCTGGTGCGGGATGGAGACACCTCTGAGCGCTCCCAGTCCCCTCAAACCACCCCAAATTTTGGGAGGAGGGGGGAGGGAGAAGCCCCGGGGTCACGGGCGTGGCCCAGCTCACCCAGCAGCTCCGGCTTCTTGTTGGAGAGGATCTGGTAGAAGATGTGGTAGTTCCGCTCGGCCTTCAGCTGGAAGATGACCCGGGACTTCTCCAGGAGGTCTGGGAGGGTGGATGGGGAGAAGGGGGGATGAGGAGAGGGATGGAGAGGGAATGGTGGGGTGAAGAGAGGGAAAGATGAGGAGATGGAGAGATGAGGAGATGGAGAGATGAGGAGATGGAGAGATGAGGAGATGGAGAGATGAGGAGAGGGAAAGATGAGGAGATGGAGAGATGAGGAGATGGAGAGATGAGGAGATGGAGAGATGAGGAGATGGAGAGATGAGGAGATGGAGAGATGAGGAGAGGGAAAGATGAGGAGATGGAGAGATGAGGAGAGGGAAAGATGAGG
>NC_140028.1:870802-915802 GCF_963513975.1 Fringilla coelebs | reverse complement strand
ACCCTAACCTGTCCTTCCCACCCCATAGACCCAGACCCAGCCCCTTAGACCCTGCCCCACAGACCCTTCCCCACAGATCCTAATCTGTACACCCCACCCCATAGACCCAGCCCCAGCCCCTTAGACCCTGCCCCACAGATCCTAATCTGTACACCCCACCCCATAGACCCATCCCCAGCCCCACAGACCCTGCCCCATAGGCCCTGCCCCACAGACCCTAACCTGTCCTCCCCACCCCACAGACCCAGCCCCAGCCCCACAGACCCTGCCCCACAGACCCTAACCTGTCCTCCCCACCCCACAGCCCCAGCCCCACAGACCCTGCCCCACAGACCCTAACCTGTCCTCCCCACCCCATAGACCCAGACCCAGCCCCTTAGACCCTGCCCCACAGACCCTGCCCCACAGACCCTAACCTGTCCACCCCACCCCATAGACCCAGCCCCAGCCCTACAGACTCTGCCCCACAGACCCCAAACTTACACCCCACCCCATAGACCCCATCCCACTGGCCACACCCCACCGGCCCTGCCCCACCCCACAGATCCCAATGGACCCTGCCCCATAGATCCCAACCCACAGCCGCCTCCCCACAGAGCCCACCCATGGACTCTGCCCCATTGATGTGCACCAAGGACACTGCCCCCGCCCCATAGACCTCAGCCCATGGGTGCTGCCCCACAGACCACACCCTGAAGCCCCATAGACTCCTCCCCCAGGCCCCACCCTATGGACGGACCCCACTCCACAGACACCGGCCCCACTTCATAGACCCCCCCCATTGATGTGCCCCACAGACACTGACCCCACCCCATAGACTCCACCCCATAGACCCCAATCTCCACCTCACAGAACCCACCCCATAGACCCCACCCCACTGATGTGCCCCACAGAAACTGGCCTCACCCCATAGACCCCACCCCACTGATGTGCCCCACAGACACTGGCCTCACCCCATAGACTCTACCCCATAGATGTTCTCATAGACATTGGCCCCACCCCATAGACCCCAAAATCTAATCTCCACCTCACAGAACTCACCCATTGACCCCACCCCACCACTGTGCCCCACAGACACTGACCCCATCCCATAGACTCCACCCCATAGATGTTCTCACAAACAAGTGCCCCACCCCATACACCTGGCCCCATGGGTGCTGCCCCCCAGACCCCACCCCAAGGCCCTGTAGACTCCTCCCTCAAGCCCCACCCCATGGACCCCACCTCACTGATGTGCCCCACAGACACCGACCCCACCCCACAGACTCTGCCCCATTGATGTCCTCACAGACATTGGCCCCACCCCATAGACCCCACCCCAAGGCCCTGTAGACCCCTCCCTCAAGCCCCACCCCACAGACCCACCTCACTGATGTGCCCCACAGACACCAGCCCCACCCCATAGACCTCCCACCATGGGTTCTGCCCCACAGACCCCACCCCAAGGCCCTTTAGACTCCTCCCCCAGGCCCCACCCCATAGACCTCCCCCCACTGAAGTGACATACAGACACTTACCCCACCCCATAAACTCCACCCCATTGATGTTCTTATTGGCCCCACCCCATCGATGTGCCCCACAGACACCAGCCCCACCCCATAGACTCCACCCCATAGATGTTCTCATAGACATTGGCCCCATGCCATAGACCCCAACCTCCAATCTCCACCTCCCTACACCCCACCCCATAGACCCCACCCCATTGAAGTGACATACAGACACTGACCCCACCCCATAAACTCCGCCCCATTGATGTTCTCATTAGCCCCACCCCATCGATGTGCCCCACTGACACCAGCCCCACCCCATAGACCTCCCCCCATTCGTTCTGCCCCACAGACCCCTCCCCCAGGCCCCACCCCATAGACCCCACCCCAAGGCCCTGTAGACTCCTCCCTCAAGCCCCACCCCATAGACCCACCTCACTGATGTGCCCCACAGACACCAGCCCCACCCCATAGACCTCCCCCCATGGGTTCTGCCCCACAGACCCCACCCCAAGGCCCTGTAGACTCCTCCCCCAGGCCCCACCCCATGGACCCCACCTCACTGATGTGCCCCACAGACACCAGCCCCACCCCATACACCTGACCCCATGGGTGTCATGGCCCTGTAGACTCCTCCCCCAGGCCCCACCCCATGGGTGTGGCCCACCCCCAGGCCCCGCCCCCAGGCCCCGCCCCACTCACGAATCGCGAGGAGTTGTCGTTGCGCACGGTCTTGGCGTTGCCGAAGGCCTCGAGCGCGGGGTTGGCCTGGATGATTTGATCCTCCAGGGTGCCCTGGGACGGGGGTGACACCGCAGGTGGGGACACGGCCAGGGGACCCTCCCCACCCCGGGGGGGCGTGGCCGGGCCCCGCCCTACCTTGTTGCTATTGGCCGCCTCCTTCTTGCGGTCGCCGATGGCGGCGATGCTGGCGAAGTATTGGATGACGCGTTTGGTGTTCACCGTTTTCCCCGCCCCCGATTCGCCGCTGGGGGGGCAAGGGGGTCACCAGGGGTCACCAGGGGGTCACCAGGGGGTCACCAGGGGGTCACCTGGGAGCACCTGGGCCCACCCCACACCTGTGGGGCGGCGTCAGGGTTGGGGACTCACGTGATGAGGATGGATTGGTTCTCGCGGTCTGCGGGAGGAGAGAGGGGGCGGGGGTGAGGAGGGGTCTGGGGGGTCTTCAGCCCCCTCCAGGTGAGGAGGAGGTCAGGTGGGATGAGGCTGGGGTCTGGGGTCCTCCCCAGGTGAGGAGCAGGTCAGGTGGGACAAAGTTCAGGGGATGTTGAGGGTCTGGGGGGTCTTCAGCTCCCTCCAGGTGAGGAGCAGGTCAGGTGGGATGAGGCTGGGGAGATGTTGAGGGTCTGGGGTCTGGGGGTTCCCCAGCCCCCCCAGGTGAGGAGCAGCTCAGGTGGGATCAGGTCAGGAAGATCTTGGGGGTCTCAGGGATCTCCACCTGCCCAGGTGAGCACCAGTTTGGGCCCAGGTGTGGTAAGTTACGAGGGTCTTGGGGGTCTCCAACCCTTCTCAGGGGGGTCCCAGGTGAGGTGGGACAAGATTGGGGGTCTTGGGGGTCTCCACCCTTGCAGGTAAGCAACAGGTGAGGCTGGGGCAGCACTGGGGGTCTTGGGGTGGGGGGTGATGTTCTCCACCCCTCCAGGTGAGCGCCAGGTCAGGCACGACCAAGATGGGGGGAGATGGTTGGGGGTCTAGGGGGGTCTTCAACCTCTCAGGTGAGGCTGGGGAGCCTTCAGGGGGGGCTGGGGTTCTGCACCCTCCCAGGTGAGACAGGTGAGGGAGATCTTGGGGTTCCCCACCCTCCCAGGTGAGACAGAGGGGAGGAAGATGTTGGGGTTCTCCACTCTCCCAGGTGAGTGAGGTGTTGGGGTTCTCCACTCTCCCAGGTGAGCCCCCGGTGAGAGACATGTTGGGGTTCCCCACCCTCCCAGGTGAGCTCCAGGTGAGTGAGGTGTTGGGGTTCCCCACCCTCCCAGGTGAGACAGGTGAGGGACATGTTGGGGTTCCCCACCCTCCCAGGTGAGACAGGTGAGGGAGGTGTTTGGGTTCCCCACCCTCCCAGGTGAGATGGCTCAAAACTGTGAGGAACCACGGGGGTGCTTGGACGTCCCCTCACGCCCAGGTGAGCCCCAGGTGAGGGAGATGTTGGGGTTCCCCACCCTCCCAGGTGGGACCAAGGTGAGGGAGATGTTGGGGTTCTCCATCCTCCCAGGTGGGACAGAGGAGAGGGAGGTGTTTGGGTTCCCCACCCTCCCAGGTGAGACAGGTGAGGGACATGTTTGGGTTCCCCACCCTCCCAGGTGAGACAGGTGAGGGAGGTGTTGGGGTTCCCCACTCTCCCAGGTGAGGGAGATCTTGGGGTTCTCCACCCTCCCAGGTGAGACAGGTGAGGGAGATCTTGGAGTTCTCCACTCTCCCAGGTGAGCCCCAGGTGAGGGACATGTTGGGGTTCCCCACCCTCCCAGGTGAGACAGAGGGGAGGAAGATGTTGGGGTTCTGCACTCTCCCAGGTGAGGGAGGTGTTGGGGATCTCCGCCCTCCCAGGTGGGACAGAGGCACAGGAGATGTTGGGGTTCTCCACCCTCCCAGGTGAGACAGGTGAGGGACATGTTGAGCTTCCCCACCCTCCCAGGTGAGACGGCTCAAAACCGTGAGGAACCACGGGGGTGCTCGGCCGTCCCCTCGCGCCCAGGTGATCCCCAGGTGTCCCGGGGGGTTTTTGGGGTCCCACCTGTCAGCATGTACTGGTAGGCGTTGTCGGAGATGGAGAAGATGTGCGGGGGGACCTCGTTGCGCTTCTTGCCCCTGTAGGCGGCCACCACTTGGGGGTCGTAGACCGGGAGCCACTTGTAGGGGTTCACGGTGACACAGAACAGCCCCGAGTAGGTCTGGGGGACAAACGGGGGGTGACACACCCGGGGTGGGGCTGGCACCCCCCGGAGGGGTGTGGGAGGGGGGGCCGTGGGGTTTGGGGGGGTCCAGGGTGGCTGGAGGGGGGTCAAGGATGGGACACTGGAGGATCTGGAGGGGGTTCAGGGGTCCTGGGGGTCCAGGGATTGGATATTTGGGGTCTGGGGGGGGTTCATGGGAGGGCCAAAAGGGTCTGGAGAAGCCTCCCCCCCTCCCCCCCCCCCAGATTTCAGGTGATTTCTGGTGCCCCAAAGACCCCCCAGAAGCTCCCCCAGGTGCGAGGTCCCCCATGGACCCCCCCCCCCCCCAGGAAGCCTCCCCAGTTTCCAGGTGGGTTGTTCTGTGAGCCCCCCAAATTCCAGGTACCCCACAGACCCCCCCAGAAGCCCCCTCCATCCCAGACACCCCCTGAGCCCCCCAGGAGCCCCCCAAGACTCCCCACTGCTGTTCCAGGTGTCTCATCAACGCCCCAGACATCACCCCCTGGTTCCAGCCCCCCCTGAGCTTTGGGGCAGGGTCTCCCCTGTTCCCCCCCTGAGCTTTGGGGCAGGGTCTCCCCTGTTTTTCCCCCCATTTTTATTGGGGCAGGGTCTCCCCTGTCCCCCCCCCCCATTTCTCTTGGGGCAGGGTCTCCCCTGTTCCCCCCCATTTTTGTTGGGGCAGGGTCTCCCCTATTTTCCCTCCCCCATTTCTCTTGGGGCAGGCTCTCCCCTGTTTTTCCCCCCATTTTTTTGGGGGCAGGGTCTCCCCTGTCCCCCCCCCCCATTTCTCTTGGGGCAGGCTCTCCCCTGTTACCCCCCCCCATTTTTTAGGGTCAGGCTCTCCCCTGCCCCCCCCCCATTTTTTAGGGTCAGGCTCTCCCCTGTCCCCCCCATTTTTTAGGGTCAGGCTCTCCCCTGTCCCCTCCCCATTTTTATTGGGGCAGGCTCTCCCCTGTCCCCCCCCCCCCCATTTTTTAGGGTCAGGCTCTCCCCTGTCCCCCCCATTTCTGTAGGGTCAGGCTCTCCCCTGTTCCCCCCCCCATTTTTTAGGGTCAGGCTCTCCCCTGTCCCCCCCATTTCTGTAGGGGCAGGCTCTCCCCTGTTCCCCCCCCCATTTTTTAGGGTCAGGCTCTCCCCTGTCCCCCCCATTTTTTAGGGTCAGGCTCTCCCCTGTCCCCCCCCCCCCATTTTTTAGGGTCAGGCTCTCCCCTGTCCCCCCCATTTCTGTAGGGTCAGGCTCTCCCCTGTCCCCCCCCAGTTTTTAGGGGCAGGCTCTCCCCTGTTCCCCCCCATTTTTTAGGGGCAGGCTCTCCCCTGGTTTTCCCCCCCCCATTTTTTAGGGTCAGGCTCTCCCCTGCCCCCCCCATTTTTTAGGGTCAGGCTCTCCCCTGTTCCCCCCCCCCCATTTTTTAGGGGCAGGCTCTCCCCTGTTCCCCCCCCGTTTCTGTAGGGTCAGGCTCTCCCCTGTCCCGTTTTGGGGTCCCAGCCCGGGGGTCTCACGTAGATCATCCAGGCGGCGTAGCGCTCCTTGAGGTTGAAGAGCACGGCGGGCTCGTGCAGGAAGGTCAGCATGGCCATGTCCTCGATCTTGTCGAACTTGGGGGGGTTCTGCTGGTGCACGTCCCCCTCCTTCACCGTCACCGTCTGGGGGACACGGGGGAGCAGGGCGTGACCCCCGGTGTCACCTGGCCCGGCTGCTGCCCACGGTGGTGTCCCCGCTCCAGCAGCTCCACCCCGTGATCCACCTGGGGTCTCCTCGAGGGCCCCGTGACCCCCCCGGTGTCACCTCTGCAGGCGCCACCTCCATGGTGACATTGTCCCCAGCAATGTCCCACTGAGACCCCTGTGACCCCCACATGTACCTGGTGTCCCTGTGACCCCCCCAGCATGTCACCTCTCCCTGCTCGGTGTCCACAGTGACATCCACAGTGACATCCCCCCAATGTCCCACTGAGACCCCTGTGACCCCCACATGTCCCCAGTGTCCCCGTGACCCCCCTGGTGTCCCCTCTCCAGGCTCCATCTCCACGGTGACATCCACAGTGACGTCCCCCCAATGGCCCATTGAGGCCCCTGGGACCCCCCCATGTCCCCAAGCCCCCCATGTCCCCAAGGTCCCCATGACCCCTCCAGAGCCGTGAGACCCTCCCCAAAGTCCCCCATGTCCCCAAGGTCCCTGTGACCCCACTGCTGTCACCTCTCCCAGCTCAGTGTCCACAGTGACATCCCCCCAATGTCCCATTAAGACCCCTGTGACCACCCATGTCCCCAAGCCCCCCATGTCCCCAAGGTCCCCATGACCCCTCCAGAGCCGTGAGACCCTCCCCAAAGTCCCCCATGTCCCCAAGGTCCCCATGACCCCAAGGTCCCCATGTCGCCCCCAGAGCCCTGTGACCCTGCCATGTCCCCAAGCCCCCCATGACCCCAATCCCCCCCATGTCCCCAAGGTCCCCAAGCCCCCCATGTCCCCAAGCCCCCATGAACCCCCCCATGTCCCCAAGCCCCCCATGTCCCCAAGGTCCCCATGTCCCCCCCAGAGCCCCATGACCCTGCCATGTCCCCAAGCCCCCCATGACCCCTGCCATGTCCCAAGCCCCCCATGTCCCCAAGGTCCCCATGACCCCAAGGTCCCCATGAACCCCCCATGTCCCCAAGGTCCCCATGTCCCCAAGCCCCCCGTGACCCTCCCATGTCCCCAAGGTCCCCATGTCCCCAAGCCCCCCCTGTCCCCAAGCCCCCCGGTGTCACCTCTCCCAGCTCGGTCTCCACGGTGACGCTGCCCCCCTGTCTCTCCACCACGCGTCCCCGCACGAACTCGTGTCCCGCGTGGGGCACGAAGCACTCGGCCCGGGGGTCGAAGGGACGCGTGGTGGCCGCCAGGCGCTCGCGCTCGCCCGGCCGCAGGAACGGCGCCGCCGCGCCCAGGGCCGCCAGCACCGCGTCCGCCATCTGCGGGGACAGTGACACCGGGGGGTGACAGTGACCCCCATGATTGACCCCCAAGGTCATCCCTGACCGCCCAGGGCCGCCAGCACCGCGTCCGCCATCTGTGGGGACAGTGTGACACGGGGGTGACAGTGACCCCCATGATTGACCCCCAAGGTCATCCCTGACCGCCCAGGGCCGCCAGCACCGCGTCCGCCATCTGTGCAAGGGGACAGTGTGACACGGGGGTGACAGTGACCCCCACGGCCATCCCTGACCGCCCAGGGCTGCCAGCACCGCGTCCGCCATCTGTGCAAGGGGACAGTGTGACACGGGGGGTGACAGGGAGGGATCCCCATGGCCCTCCCTGACCGCCCAGGGCCGCCAGCACCGCGTCCGCCATCTGCGGGGGTGACAGTGACACCGGGGGTGACAGGGACAGACCCCCATGATTGACCCCCAAAATCATCCCTGACCGCCCAGGGCCGCCAGCACCGCGTCCGCCATCTGTGTGGGGGACAGTGACACCGGGGGGTGACAGGGACAGACCCCCATGATTGACCCCCAAAATCATCCCTGACCGCCCAGGGCCGCCAGCACCGCGTCCGCCATCTGTGCAAGGGGACAGTGACACACGGGGGTGACAGGGACAGACCCCCATGATTGACCCCAATGGCCATCCCTGACCGCCCAGGGCCGCCAGCACCGCGTCCGCCATCTGTGCAAGGGGACAGTGACACACGGGGGTGACAGTGACCCCCACGGCCATCCCTGACCGCCCAGGGCCGCCAGCACCGCGTCCGCCATCTGTGTAGGGACAGTGTGACACGGGGGTGACAGTGACCCCCAAAGTCATCCCTGACCGCCCAGGGCCGCCAGCACCGCGTCCGCCATCTGCGGGGACAGTGTGACACGGGGGGTGACAGGGACAGACCCCCATGATTGACCCCCAAAGTCATCCCTGACCGCCCAGGGCCGCCAGCACCGCGTCCGCCATCTGTGGGGGTGACAGTGTGACACGGGGGTGACAGTGACCCCCAAAGTCATCCCTGACCGCCCAGGGCCGCCAGCACCGCGTCCGCCATCTGTGGGGGTGACAGTGTGACACGGGGGTGACAGTGACCCCCAAAGTCATCCCTGACCGCCCAGGGCCGCCAGCACCGCGTCCGCCATCTGTGCAAGGGGACAGTGTGACACGGGGGGTGACAGGGAGGGACCCCCAAAGTCATCCCTGACCGCCCAGAGCCGCCAGCACCGCGTCCGCCATCTGTGCAAGGGGACAGTGACACCGGGGGTGACAGGGAGGGACCCCCAAAGTCATCCCTGACCGCCCAGGGCCGCCAGCACCGCGTCCGCCATCTGTGCAAGGGGACAGTGTGACACGGGGGTGACAGGGACAGACCCCCATGATTGACCCCCAAAATCATCCCTGACCCCCCAGGGCTGCCAGCACCGCGTCCGCCATCTGTGTGGGGACAGTGACACCGGGGGGTGACAGTGACCCCCAAAGTCATCCCTGACCGCCCAGGGCCGCCAGCACCGCGTCCGCCATCTGTGCAAGGGGACAGTGTGACACGGGGGTGACAGGGAGGGACCCCCAAAGTCATCCCTGACCGCCCAGGGCCGCCAGCACCGCGTCCGCCATCTGTGTGGGGACAGTGTGACACGGGGGGTGACAGTGACCCCCAAAGTCATCCCTGACCCCACAGTGCCACCAGCACCGCGTCCGCCATCTGTGCAGGGGGACAGTGTCACACGGGGGTGACAGGGAGGGACCCCCACCAAGGACCCCCACCATAAATACCCCCCCCCTCAAAGCCCCCCAGCCCCGCCCTCACCTGGAGTCTGTCTGTCTGTCTGTCCGGTGGGTTGGATTGGAGGGAGGGATCTGGGGGGACACCGGGGGTGAGGGGCTGCACCCCACAGACCCCTGGGCCCCCACAGACCCCACACCCCCCATGAGTGCCCCACAGACCCCCTGTGACCCCCACAGACCCCATGAGTGCCCCACAGACCCCCGTGCACCCCACAGAGACCCCCATGCACCCGCAACCCACCCTGTGCCCCATACAACCCCGCCCACCCCATAGATCCCCTGTGCACCCCACAGCCCACCCTGCGCCCCACAGAGACCCCCACCCACCCCACACGTCCCTCACCCTCTGTCCATGCCCCACAGACCCCACAGACCCCCACACGCCCCACACGCCCCTCACCCTCTGTCCGTGCCCCACAGACCCCACAGCCCCCCTGTG
This sequence comes from Fringilla coelebs, assembly GCF_963513975.1. Lineage (NCBI taxonomy): Eukaryota > Metazoa > Chordata > Aves > Passeriformes > Fringillidae > Fringilla > Fringilla coelebs. The sequence goes on along the minus strand of NC_140028.1, from coordinate 906,223 downwards.
CACCCCATAGACCCCACACACCCCTCACCCTCTGTCCGTGCCCCACAGACCCCCTGTGCACCCCACAGACCCCCACCCACCCCACACGCCCCTCACCCTCTGTCCGTGCCCCACAGACCCCCTGTGCACCCCACAGACCCCCACCCGCCCCACACGCCCCTCACCCTCTGTCCGTGCCCCACAGACCCCCTGTGCACCCCATAGACCCCACACGCCCCTCACCCTCTGTCCGTGCCCCACAGACCCCACAGACCCCCGCCCACCTCACACCCTCTGTCTGTGCCCCACAGACCCCATAGACCCCACACGCCCCTCACCCTCTGTCCGTGCCCCACAGACCCCACAGACCCCCGCCCACCTCACACCCTCTGTCTGTGCCCCACAGACCCCACAGACCCCCACCCGCCCCTCACCCTCTGTCCGTGCCCCACAGCAGCACCGGGGCAGCCCCGCGGCCCCACAGCTTTTATAGGGCGCTGGGGGGAGGGGCCGAGGGGGCTGATAAAGGAGGGGAGGGGGCGGCCCCACCCTCCCCCTCCCCCCCCGGGGTCTCTGTGGGGTCGGAGGGGCTGAGCCCCCCCCCCCCCCGGGTTCGCCCTATAGGGCGAGCAGTGGGGCAGAGCAAAGCAGAGACCCCCAGGGTGGTGTGGGGTCCCATTTGGGGGGGGCTCTGTGGGGCAGAGCGGGGTGGGTCCCGTGTAGGGCTCTCTGTGGGGCAGGGACAGGGACATCCCTTATTTAGGGGATTCTGTGGGGCAGGGACAGGTGGGTCCCTTATTTGGGGCAGTTCTGTGGGGCAGGGACAGGGGGGTCCCTCATTTAGGGGTTTCTGTGGGGCAGGGACGGGTGGGTCCCGTGTAGGGCTCTCTGTGGGGCAGGGGTGTTGGGGTCGCTTATTTAGGGGATTCTATGGGGCAGGGACAGGGAGCGTCCCTTATTTAGGGGATTCTATGGGGCAGGGACAGGGGGATCCCTTTGTAGGGGATTCTGTGGGGCAGGGACAGGGGGATCCCTTTGTAGGGGATTCTGTGGGGCAGTGACGGGGACATCCCTTATTTAGGGGATTCTATGGGGCAGGGACAGGGAGCGTCCCTTATTTGGGGCAGTTCTGTGGGGCAGGGTCAGGGGGATCCCTCATTTAGGGGTTTCTATGGGGCAGGGATGGAAGAATCCCATTTAGGGCTCTCTGTGGGGCAGGGACAGGGGGGTCCCTTTGTAGAGGATTCTATGGGGCAAGGACGGGGGGTTTCTTTGGAGGGGATTCTGTGGGGCAGGGAGCGTCCCTTTGTAGGGGATTCTATGGGGCAGCAATGGGGGCGTCTCATTGTAGGGGATTCTATGGGGCAGGGACAGGAGGGTCCCTTTGGGGGGATTCTGTGGGTCGGGGCCGGGGGTCCCTCATTTAGGGGATTCTATGGGGCAGGGACAGGAGGTCCCTTTGGGGGGGTTCTGTGGGGCGAGGAGGTCCCTTTTAGGGGATTCTATGGGGCAGAGGTGTCCCTTTTAGGGGATTCTATGGGGCAGGGAGGTCCCTTTGGGGGGGTTCTGTGGGGCGGGGCCGGGGGTCCCTCATTTAGGGGATTCTATGGGGCAGAGGTGTCCCTTTTAGGGGATTCTGTGGGGCAGGGACAGGAGGTCCCTTTGGAGGGATTCTGTGGGTCGGGGCCGGGGGTCCCTCATTTAGGAGATTCTATGGGGCAGAGGTGTCCCTTTTAGGGGATTCTATAGGGCAGAGGTGTCCCTTTTAGGGGATTCTGTGGGGCAGAGGTGTCCCTTTTAGGGGATTCTGTGGGGCAGAGGTGTCCCTTTGGGGGGATTCTGTGGGGCAGGGACAGGGGGTCCCTTTGGGGGGATTCTGTGGGTCGGGGAGGTCCCTGTTAGGGGATTCTATGGGGCAGGGACAGGAGGTCCCTTTGGGGGGATTCTGTGGGGCAGAGGTGTCCCTTTGGGGGGGTTCTGTGGGGCGGGGCCGGGGGTCCCTCATTTAGGGGGCTCTGTGGGGCGGGGGGTCCCTCATTTAGGGGGCTCTGTGGGGCGGGGCCGGGGGTCCCTCACTTAGGGGGCTTTGTAGGGCCGGCCTGGGGTCCCTCATTTAGGGGGCTCTGTGGGGCGGGGCCGGGGGTCCCTCACTTAGGGGGCTCTGTGGGGCGGGGCCGGGGGTCCCTCATTTAGGGGGCTCTGTGGGGCGGGGCCGGGGGTCCCTCACTTAGGGGATTCTGTGGGGCAGGGAGGTCCCTTTGGAGGGATTCTGTGGGGCGGGGCCGGGGGTCCCTCACTTAGGGGATTCTGTGGGGCAGGGAGGTCCCTTTGGAGGGATTCTGTGGGGCGGGCCCGGGGTCCCTCATTTAGGGGGTTCTGTGGGGCAGAGGTGTCTCTTTTAGGGGATTCTGTGGGGCAGGGAGGTCCCTTTGGGGGGGCTCTGTGGGGCGGGGCCGGGGGTCCCTCATTTAGGGGATTCTATGGGGCAGGGACAGGAGGTCCCTTTGGGGGGATTCTGTGGGGCGGGGCCGGGGGTCCCTCATTTAGGGGATTCTATGGGGCAGAGGTGTCCCTTTTAGGGGATTCTATGGGGCAGGGAGGTTCCTTTTAGGGGATTCTATGGGGCAGAGGTGTCCCTTTGGGGGGATTCTGTGGGGCGGGGCCGGGGGTCCCTCATTTAGGGGATTCTGTGGGGCAGAGGTGTCTCTTTTAGGGGGCTCTATGGGGCAGGGAGGTCCCTTTGGGGGGGCTCTGTGGGGCGGGCCGGGGGTCCCTTTGGAGGGATTCTGTGGGGCGGGCCGGGGTCCCTGGCCAGTGTCCCCACGCCGGCGGGCGCTGACAGCCCGTCCCTGTCGCTGCTATATCGGGACAGGCGGGGGGGGCCTTATCGCGCCCCTCTCGCGGCGCTGTGGGGCCGCCGTGGGGCCGGGGGGGCTGGCAGCTGTCCCCGGACACGGCTCCACTTTGTCACCGCCGCGGTGACAAAGTGTCCCCGCGAGGCGACAAATTCCGGCGGGCGGGGGGGAGGGGGCAGCTCCACACTGGGCCCCAGAGAGGGGCTGGCCCCATAGAGACACCCCTGCCCCATAGAGACACCCCTGCCCCATAGAGAGCCCCCTGCCCCATAGAGACACCCCTGCCCCATAGAGGAGCCCGGCCCCATAGAGGGGCCTGGCCCCATAGAGACTCCGCCTGCCCCATAGAGGGGCCCAGCGCCATAGAGAGCCCCCTGCCCCAGAGAGACCCCTCCCTGCCCCAGAGAGGGGCCTGGGCCCATAGAGACCCTTCCCTGCCCCATAGAGACACCCCTGCCCCATAGAGGGGCCTGGCCCCATAGAGAGCCCCCTGCCCCAGAGAGACCCCCTCTGCCCCATAGAGGGGCCTCTGCCCCATAGAGGGGCCTGGCCCCATAGAGAGCCCCCTGCCCCATAGAGGGGCCCAGCGCCATAGAGACCCCCCTGCCCCATAGAGGGGCCTCTGCCCCATAGAGGGGCCTGGCCCCATAGAGAGTCCTCTGCCCCACAGAGACACCCCTGCCCCATAGAGACACCCCTGCCCCATAGAGACACACCCCTGCCCCATAGAGACACCCCTGCCCCATAGAGAGTCCCCGGCCCCATAGAGAGCCCCCTGCCCCATAGAGGGGCCCGGCCCCATAGAGAGACCCCTGCCCCATAGAGATGCCCCCTGCCCTATAGAGGGGCCCGGCCCCATAGAGAGTTCCCTGCCCCATAGAGGGGCCTGGCCCCATAGAGAGTTCCCTGCCCCAGAGAGGGGCCTGGCCCCATAGAGAGTTCCCTGCCCCATAGAGAGTTCCCTGCCCCATAGAGGGGCCCGGCCCCATAGAGAGTTCCCTGCCCCATAGAGACCCCTCCCTGCCCCACAGAGGGACCTGGCCCCATAGAGACCCCCCCTGCCCCATAGAGATCCCCCCTGCTCCATAGAGACCCCCTCTGCCCCAGAGAGGGGCCTGGCCCCATAGAGATCCCCCCCTGCCCCACAGAGACACTGCCCCTGCCCCATAGAGGGGCCTGATCCCATAGAGATCCCCCCCTGCCCCATAGAGGGGTGTGGCCCCATAGAGACCCCTCCCTGCCCCACAGAGATCCCCCCTGCCCCATAGAGACCCCCTCTGCCCCAGAGAGGGGCCTGGCCCCATAGACGCCCCCTGCCCCACAGAGACCCCCCCCTGCCCCATAGAGATCCCCCCTGCCCCATAGAGACCCCCTCTGCCCCATAGAGGGGTCTGGCCCCATAGAGACCCCCCCTGCCCCATAGAGACCTCCCCGAGCATCTGCAGTGGGCTGTGGCCTCCCCCCGGACACCTGGGACACCCCGGGGACCCCCCCGCGGACACCGGTGTGTCCCCCCCCCAGACACCTGGACACCTGTGTGTCCCCTCTGGACACCCGGGACCCCCGGACACCTGTGTGTCCCCTCTGGACACCTGGACAGCCCTGGACACGTGGGACCCCCCTGGAGACCTGGGACACCCTGGGGACACCCCCAGACACCTGTGTGTCCCCCCGGACACCTGGACCCCCCCGGACACCTGTGTGTCCCCTCTGGACACCTGGACAGCCCTGAACACCTGGGACCCCCCCCGGACACCTGTGTGTCCCCTCTGGACACCCGGGACCCCCGGACACCTGTGTCCCCCTCCTCCCCCGGGACACCTGGGACACTCTAGGGACCCCCCCGGACTCCTGTGTCCCCTCCCTGACACCTGAGACCCCCCTGGACACCTGGACAGCCCTGGACACCTGGGACCCCCCTGGAGACCTGGGACACCCTGGGGACACCCCCACACACCTGTGTGTCCCCCCCGCACACCTGGGACCCCCCCGGACACCTGTGTGTCCCCCCCGCACACCTGTGTGACCCCCCCGCACACCTGTGTGACCCCCCCGCACACCTGTGTGACCCCCCCGCACACCTGTGTGTCCCCCCCGCACACCTGGGACCCCCCGCACACCTGTGTGACCCCCCCGCACACCTGTGTGTCCCCCCCGCACACCTGTGTGTCCCCCCCGCACACCTGTGTGACCCCCCCGCACACCTGTGTGACCCCCCCGCACACCTGTGTGTCCCCCCCGCACACCTGGGACCCCCCGCACACCTGTGTGTCCCCCCCGCACACCTGTGTGTCCCCCCCCGCACACCTGGGACCCCCCGCACACCTGTGTGTCCCCCCCGCACACCTGTGTGTCCCCCCCGCACACCTGTGTGTCCCCCCCGGACACCTGGACCCCCCCGCACACCTGTGTGTCCCCCCCGCACACCTGTGTGTCCCCCCCGGACACCTGGACCCCCCCGCACACCTGGACCCCCCCGCACACCTGTGTGTCCCCTCCGGACACCTGGACCCCCCTGGACACCTGGGACCCCCCCGCACACCTGTGTGTCCCCCCCGCACACCTGTGTGACCCCCCCGCACACCTGTGTGTCCCCCCCGCACACCTGTGTGACCCCCCCGCACACCTGTGTGTCCCCCCCGCACACCTGTGTGACCCCCCCGCACACCTGTGTGACCCCCCCGCACACCTGTGTGTCCCCCCCACACACCTGGGACCCCCCCGCACACCTGTGTGACCCCCCCGCACACCTGTGTGTTCCCCCCACCTGGGATGGTGGAAGGTGGGGAACACGGCTGGACGTGAGGAGGGGGAGGGACAGTGGGACAGACAGAGGGACAGTGGGACAGACAGAGGGACATAGGGGGGGACAGAGGGACATTGGGGGGGGACAGAGGGACATTGGGGGGTCACAGCCGTACTGGGGGGGGTCTCTGATGCAATTGGGGGGGTCACGGTGGCAGTGGGGGGGTCACGGCCACACTGGGGGGCCACACTGGGGGGGGCATCACAGCCGTACTGGGGGCTCATACTGGGGGGGTCACGGTCATACTGGGGGGGTCACAGCCGTACTGGGGGGGTCACGGCGGCCCTGGGGTGTCACGGCGGCCCTGGGGGGTCACGGCGGCCCTGGGGGGTCACGGTCATACTGGGGGGGTCACGGCCATACTGGGGGCCGCACAGGGGGGGTCACGGTGGCACAGGGGGGGTCACGGCCATACTGGGGGGGTCACAGCGGCCCTGGGGGGGTCACGGCCATACTGGGGGCCGTACTGGGGGGGTCACGGCCGTACTGGGGGTGTCACGGCCGCCCTGGGGGGGGCACGGCGGCCCTGGGGGGTCACGGCCATACTGGGGGGATCACAGCCATACTGGGGGGCCATACTGGGGGGGTCACGGCCGTACTGGGGCAGTCACGGCCGTACTGGGGGGGGTCACGGCCGTACTGGGGGGGGGTCACGGCCACACTGGGGGGTAACGGCCATACTGGGAGGGGGTCACAGCTGTACTGGGGGGGTCACGGTGGCACAGGGGGGGTCACGGCCATACTGGGGGGGTCATGGCCATACTGGGGGGGTCATGGCGGCCCTGGGGGGTCACGGCCATACTGGGGGGCCGTACTGGGGGGGTCACGGCGGCCCTGGGGGGGTCACGGCGGCCCTGGGGGGTCACGGCCATACTGGGGGGGTCACGGCGCTTTTCCTTTCGCTTTTGGCCGCGCTTTTCCTTTCGGTTCTGGAGGCGGCAACGGGGCCGGGGATCGACACCGAGGTCACCTGGGGGGTCCCGGGGGGCGGCCGGGGGTGTCCCCTACCCTGTCACCCTCCGTGTCACCTTCCGTGTCACCTTCCGTGTCACCTTCCGTGTCACCCCCTGCCCCGGGTGGGGGCTCAGCCGGGGCCGGCTGCGAGCAGGGGGTGACAGGGGGTGACAGGAGGTGACAGGGGGTGGCGGGAGGTGACAGGGGGTGGCAGGGGGTGACACGGACCGAGATCTGGGGGTCTGGGGGTCCGGGGGAAAGGGGGGGACACAGACCCGAGCCCCCCCCCCCCCCCCCATCCCGCCGTGAGTCCGCTCGCTCCGGTGGCGGGAAAAGGAAGGGGAGGGGACCGGGAAGGGGACAGGGAAGGGGACAGGGACAGCTCGGGGCACCCCCCACCGTGTCACCTGGGCAGGTGAGGGGGTGTGGGATGGCACAGGTGCCACCGCGGCCGCACAGGTGCCACCACAGTCCCCCCGTCCTCCCTGGGGCTACCGGGAGAACCGGTCCGGCCGCACCTGCGGGGCCACCTGCGGCGGCGGCAGGTGGCCCTGGTGGCCCGGGGGGGCCGTGTCGCCGTGTCCGGGGGTGGCCCCGGCCACGCAGCGGGACAGGAACGCGGCCGGGCGGCGCCGCCGTGACCCCGCGGCCGGCGGATGTTTGTTTGTCACCTGCGGCCGCCGGTGGCAGCGGCGCCAGGGGCGAGCGGCGGCCCCGGTGTCCCCCGGTGTCCCCCGGTGTCCCCCGGTGTCCCCCGGTGGTGGCCGTGGCCATGGCGGCGTGCGGAGGTGAGGGGGGGACGGGAGGTGGCACTGGAAGGGAACCGGGAACTGGGAACGGGAACTGGGAAGGGAACCGGGAACTGGGACGGGCTCGGAGCTGGCACGGGCGGCCCGGGCGCTGCCCAGCCCTGGGGCCACCGCGGTGTCACCTGTGTCCCCCGGGCACCGCGAGGGACACGGCAGGGAGGGCTCGGGCCACACCCGGGAGAAGGCGGCCCCGCGGGGACAATGCCGGTGACATTGAGCCACCACCATGGGGACAGTGGGGGTGACACTGCCACCACCATGGGGACAATGCCGGTGACACTGCCAGCACCGCGGGGACAGTGGGGGTGACATTGAGCCACCACCATGGGGACAACGGGGGTGACATTGCCAGCACCGCGGGGACAGTGCCAGTGACACTGCCAGCACCGCGGGGACAATGCCGGTGACATTGAGCCACCACCATGGGGACAACGGGGGTGACATTGCCAGCACCGCGGGGACAATGCCGGTGTCACCGGGCCAGCACGGGCCATGTGCCACTGCCCCCGGTACTGGGACAGAGCCCGGTGGCACCTCTGGGTTGGGGGGTGGGCACTGGGGACACTGGGCACACTGGCACTGACCCCTTGGGTGGGCACTGGGGACACTGGGGGGCACTGGGACCCCTCTGGGTGGGCACTGAGGACACTGGGGGACACTGGGGGCACTGGGACCCCTCTGGGTGGGCACTGGGGACACTGGGGGACACTGGGGACATATTGGGGGCACTGGCAGTGACCCCTTGGGTGGGCACTGGGGACACTGGGACCCCCCTGGGGGGGGACTGGAACACTGGGGGACACTGGGGGACACTGGCACTGACCCCTTGGGTGGGCACTGGGGACACTGGGACCCCTCTGGGTGGGCACTGGGGACACTGGGGGACAGTGGGGGCACTGGCAGTGACCCCTTGGGTGGGCACTGGGGACATGGGGACACTGGGACCCTTTGGGTGGGCACTGGGGACACTGGGGACATTGGGGACACTGTCACCCCTTGGGTGGGCACTGGGGACACTGGCTGTGACCCCTCTGGGTGGACACTGGGGACAGTCCCCACAGGCTCTGGTGACACAAATTCCGCCCCGTGGGTGTCGGGGCTGTCCCGTGGCCGGAGGTGCCACACCTGGCCTGAGTCACCTGTGGCACGTGCCAGCCCTGCCACCCACGGCCCCGAGGGACGAGCTGGGAGTGGGGGGGGACCGGGGGTGACACAGTGACCCCAGGATGGCCGGCATGCCCCATGTCCCCAGTGTCCCCAGTGTCCCCAGTGCCCCCAGTGACCCCAGGATGGCCAGCATGCCGAGGGTCCCCAGTGTCCCCAGTGTCCCCAATGCCCCCCGTGTCCCCATCATCCCCAGTGACCCCGGGATGGCCGTCATGCCCCGTGTCCCCAGTGTCCCCAGGGTCCCCAGTGTCCCCAGTGTCCCCAGCATTCCCAGTGACCCCAGGATGGCCATCATGCCCAGTGTCCCCAGTGTCCCCAGTGACCCCAGTGACCCCGGGATGGCTGTACTGCCCAGGGTCCCCAGGGTCCCCATCATCCTCAATGTCCCCATCATTCCCAGTGTCCCCATCGTCCCCAGTGACCCCAGGATGGCCGTCATGCCCAGTGCCCCCAGTGTCCCCAGTGTCCCCAGCGTCCCCAGCATTCCCAGTGTCCCCAGTGCCCCCACCATTCCCAGTGCTCCCAGTGTCCCCAGTGCCCCACCATTCCCAGTGTCCCCATCATTCCCACCATCCCCAGTGCCCCCACCATCCCCACTGTCCCCAGCATCCCCAGTGTCCCCAGTGTCCCCAGTATTCCCAGTGTCCCCAGTTCCCCCAGTGTCCCCAGCATTCCATGCTCCCAGTGTCCCCACCATTCCCATTGTCCCCAGTGTCCCCAGTGCCCCACCATTCCCAGTGTCCCCAGCATTCCCAGTGCCCCCAGTGTCCCCACCATTCCCATCATTCCCAGTGTTCCCAGTGTCCGGCACCGTCCCACGCTGGGGTTGGGCAGCTGCAGAGTCAGCAGGGTCAGGAGGAGCTGGGCAGGAGTCAGGCAGGAGTCACCTGGCCAGGTGAGGGGTCATTGGCCCAGGTGAGGTGTGACCGGCCCAGGTGAGGTGTGACCTGAGCAGGTGAGGTGTGACCTGAGCAGGTGCGGTGTCATTGGCCCAAGTGTAGTGTCACCTGCCCAGGTGAGGGGTCATTGGCCCAGGTGAGGTGTGACCGGCCCAGGTGTGGTGTGACCGGCCCAGGTGAGGTGTCACTGGCCCAGGTACGGTGTCATTGGCCCAGGTGAGGTGCCACCAGTCCAGGTGAGGTGTCATTGGCCCAGGTGAGATGTCACTGGCCCAGGTACAGTGTCATTGGCCCAGGTGAGGTATCACTGGCCCAGGTGAGGTGTGACTGGCCCAGGTGTGGTGTCACCTGCCCAGGTGAGGTGTCATTGGCCCAGGTGAGGTGTCATTGGCCCAGGTGAGGTGTGACTGGCCCAGGTGTGGTGTCACCTGCCCAGGTGAGGTGTCATTGGCCCAGGTGAGGTTTTACTGGCCCAGGTGAGGTTTTACTGGCCCAGGTGAGGAGTCACCAGCCCAGGTGAGGAGTCACCAGCCTCGTGCAGCGTCTGGCCCTGGGGCTCAGATTTGCCAGGAACCTGTTGGGCCAGCCGGACCAGACAGGCCTCACCTGGACTCACCTGGCCAGGCTCATCCACCAGGACTCACCTGGACAGGATGAGGGGTCGGGACTCACCTGGCCAGGCTCATCCACCAGGATTCACCTGGACAAAGGGAGGGGCTTGGACTCACCTGGACAGGATCAGGGGCCAGGACTCACCTGGACAGGATGAGGGGTCGGGACTCACCTGGCTGGATTCATCCACCAGGATTCACCTGGACAAAGGGAGGGGCTTGGACTCACCTGGCCAGGCTCATCCACCAACTCACCTGGACAGGATCAGGGGTCGGGACTTACCTGGCCAGGTTCATCCACCAGGACTCACCTGGACAAAGGGAGGGGCTTGGACTCACCTGGCCAGGTTCATCCACCAGGATCCACCTGGACAAGGGGAGGGGCCGGGGCTCACCTGGCCCGGCTCATCCACCGGGACTCACCTGGACAAGGGGAGGGGCCGGTCTCAGGGGCCGGCACTCACCTGGCCGGTCTCAGGGGCCGGCACTCACCTGGCCGGTCTCAGGGGCCGGCACTCACCTGGCCGGTCTCAGGGGCCGGCACTCACCTGTCCTGTCTCCCCCTGAGCGGGGTCCCGGTGGCTCCTGACCCCCCCCAACCCGGGGACAGGTGAGGGGGCGGCTGCAGGGGGGGCTGGGGGCGCAGGTGGCCACCGGGGACCGGAGTGTCCCCTCCCGGCTGCGCCCACCTGAGGTGGCCTCGGGGGTCCCGGGGACCCCGGGGGGACCCTGAGGGGACACCGAGAGGGGGTCCCGCCCCCGCCGCCCCCATTCCCGCTCCGGGAGCCCCGGGACGGTCCCGGATGGCGGGGACGGGGGAGGGCCCGGACGGGGACACTCCCACGGGACATTCCCACGGTGGCCCTGGGACGTGGGGGAGGGCCCGGCCGGGGACATTCCCACCGGACATTCCCACGGTGGCCCTGGCACGTGGGGGAGGGCCCGGCCGGGGACATTCCCGCTGGACACTCCCACGGTGGCCCTGGCACGCGGGGGAGGGGCAGCTGGTGGCCGCAGGAGTTTCCCACGGTGGCCGGGATGGCCCGGGGGGGTCCCGCTGCGGCCCCGTGATTTTCCCACGGGGACCGGACGTGGGGGGTGTCCGGGGAGGTTCCCACGGTGGCGGCCGGGCTGGGGAGGGGTCTCCCTCCGGCCACGGGAGTTTCCCACGCTGACCGGGACTCCCGTGGGAGGGGGGGAGGGGGCACGCCCGGTTTTCCCACGGTGGCGCGCGGGTCGCGGAGGGTCCCGCTCCACCCGGTGACCCGGACGTGCCCGGGGACCCTCCCCCTCACCGGGACCTCCTCCCGCAGGTTGCCCCCGCTGCTCCCGAGCCTCCGAACCGACCCGGGGGCACTCCCAGGACGCCCCGATGCCGTGGCCGCCCCCGTGCCCGCTGCCGGACGCGCCGTTCCCCAGCCGGACGGTGGCGGCGGTGGCCGCGGTGGCCGAGGCGCTGCTGGCCCCCGGCTGCTGGGCGGCGGACCGGCTGCTGGCGCTGCGGCCCACCACGGCGCAGCGGGCGCGCTGGCGGCGGCACCGGGCCGGGCGCTGCCTGGCCGTGGGGGCCCGGGCCCTGGCGGCGCCGGTGCTGGTGCTGGTGCTGGTTCTGGCGCTGCCGCCGGCGCTGCTGGGGCTGCTGCTCTGGCTGCCGGCCCAGGCCAAGCGCCGGCCCTTCGTCCACCAGCGCTCGGCCACCGCGGCCGCCGCCGAGCCCTGGGACCCGCGGCGAGCGCGCGGCTTCACCTTCCTGACGGCCAACGTGTGCCTGCTGCCCGGCGGGCTGGCGCGCTTCAGCAACCTGGGCCACACGCGGCAACGGGCGGACGACATCGGCCGGCTGCTGGCGGCCGCAGCGCCCGCGGAACCTTCCGGACAGCGGCGCGGGCTGCTGGAGCCGCGGCCGGGCCGGGGATACGGGGGCACCACGGAGAGGGGGCGACCGGGCGGGGATTCCGGGGGGGACGCGTGGAGGGGGGCCGGGGCGGCGGGGGACGGCACGGTGGTGTGGCCGGAGGTGCCGATGGCCAGCCTAACGCCAATGGGCAACTCAACACCGATGGGTGACTCAACACCGATGGGCAACTCAACGTGGATGGCCAACACAACGCCGATAGTCAACTCAACACCAATGGGCAACTCAACATGGATGAACAACCCAACACCAATGACCAACTCAACATGGATGGCCAACTCCACACCAATGGCCAACTCAACACTGATGGCCAACTCAACTCCAATGACCAACTCAACATGGATGGCCAACTCAACACTGATGGCCGACCCAACTGCAATGACCAACCCAACACTGATGGCCAACTCCACACCAATGGCCAACTCAACACCGATGGCCAACCCAACACCGATGACCAACCCAACACCGATGGCCAACCCAACTCTAATGACCAACTCAACACTGATGGCCAACCCAACTCCAATGACCGACTCAACGTGGATGGACAACCCAACACCGATGACCAACCCAACTCCAATGACCGACTCAGCGTGGATGACCAACCCAACGCCGATGGCCAACCCAACTCCAATGACCAACTCAACACCCATGACCAACCCAACACCGATGACCAACCCTTGCCCAACCGTTGACTCGGAGCCAACGCCGGCGCTGCCGATGACCAACCCACCCCCGGGAGCCGCTCCGTGCCCGGCGTCCGGCGCGGGGCCGGAGCGGCCGATCCCGCTGGCCGACCCGCTGCCGCCGGTGCTGACGGCGCGCGTCCCGCCGGACACGGACTTCCTGTGCCTGCAGGAGGTGTTCGACGGGGCGGCGGCCCGCGCCCTGCGGCGGCGGCTGGGCCGGCGCTTCCCGCACCTGCTGTGGGGCGTGGGCCCGGCGGGGCTGCGCGGCGGGCGGCTGCGCGCCCTGGGCAGCGGGCTGCTCCTCGGCAGCCGCTTCCCGCCCCTGGCCGCCCGCTTCCACCCCTTCCCCATCGCCGCCCGCGAGGACGCGCTGGCCAACAAGGGGCTGCTGGTGGCACAGGTGAGGGGCACCTGAGGGGTGCAGGTGAGGGACACCTGAGGGGTGCGGGGGGGGACACCTGAGGGGTGCAGGGGGGGGACACCTGAGGGGACACCTGAGGGGACGCCTGAGGGACACAGGTGAGGGGACACCTGAGGGGACACCTGAGGGGACGCCTGAGGGGAGGCCTGAGGGATACAGGTGAGGGGACGCCTGAGGGGCACAGGTGAGGGACACCTGAGGGGTGCAGAGGGGACGCCTGAGGGGACGCCTGAGGGGACACCTGAGGGGTGCAGGGGGGGGACACGTGAGGGACACCTGAGGGGACACCTGAGGGACACAGGTGAGGGACACCTGAGGGGACGCCTGAGGGACACCTGAGGGGTGCAGGGGGGGGACACGTGAGGGGACACGTGAGGGACACCTGAGGGGACGCCTGAGGGGACGCCTGAGGGGTGCAGGGGGGGACACCTGAGGGGACACCTGAGGGGATGCCTGAGGGACACAGGTGAGGGACACCTGAGGGACACAGGTGAGGGGACACCTGAGGGGATGCCTGAGGAGTGCAGGGGGGGACACCTGAGGGACACCTGAGGGGACACCTGAGGGGATGCCTGAGGGGATGCCTGAGGGGATGCCTGAGGAGTGCAGGGGGGGGACACCTGAGGGGTGCAGAGGGGACACCTGAGGGGACACCTGAGGGGACACCTGAGGGGTGCAGGGGGGGACACCTGAGGGACACCTGAGGGGACACCTGAGGGGACAACTGAGGGATACAGGTGAGGGGACACCTGAGGGGATGCCTGAGGGACACCTGAGAGGTGCAGGGGGGGGACGTCTGAGGGGACACCTGAGGGACACAGGTGAGGGGACACCTGAGGGGACGCCTGAGGGGTGCAGGGGGGGACACCTGAGGGGACACCTGAGGGGACGCCTGAGGGACACCTGAGGGGACGCCTGAGGGGTGCAGAGGGGGGGACACCTGAGGGGACACCTCAGGAGTGCAGCGGGGGGACACCTGAGGGGACGCCTGAGGGGTGCAGGGGGGCGACATGTGAGGGGACGCCTGAGGGGACACCTGAGGGGACACCTGAGGGGACGCTTGAGGGGCACCTGAGGAGTGCAGGGGGTGACACGTGGCTGAGGTGACACATGGCTGGTGTCCGCCCCCAGGTGCTGTTGGGGACGAGTCGAGGCCGGCGCGTCGTGGGGTACCTGGGCTGCACCCACCTGCAGGCGCCCGCACGTGAGTGGGGACACGGTGACAGCGTGGGGGGACACTGGGGGTGACACTGGGGGGTGACACGGGGGGGGGACACTGGGGGGGGACACTGGGGGAGGACACTGGGGGGGGCACTGGGGGGGTGACACTGGGGGGGGACACTGGGGGAGGACACTGGGGGGGGCACTGGGGGGGTGACACTGGGGGGGGACACTGGGGGGGGGTGACACTGGGGGGGTGACACTGGGGGGGGCACTGGGGGCCTTTGGGTGTTGGGTCCGTGTGGTGCTGTCCAGCTGTGTCCAGGTGTCTGTGTCCACGTGTGTCCATCTGTCCATGTGTGTGTCTGTGACTCTGGGTCCCACTGTGTCTGTGTGTCCCTGTCCCTGTGTCCCCACGTCCCCATGTCCCTGTCCCTGTGTCTGTACAGGTCCATGTCCCCATGTCCCTGTCCCTGTGTCTGCCCTTGTCCCCATGTCTCCATGTCCATGTTCCTGTGTCTGTCCCTGTCTCTGTCCCTGTCCCTGTCCCAGCCGATGCCACCATCCGTGACCAGCAGCTGTCCCTGTGTCTGTCCATGTCCCCATGTCCCTCTGTCCCTCTGTCTGTCCCAGCCGATGCCACCATCCGTGACCAGCAGCTGTCCCTGTGTCTGTCCCTGTGTCTGTCCGTGTCCCTGTGTCTGTCCATGTCCCCATGTCCCTCTGTCTGTCCCAGCCGATGCCACCATCCGTGACCAGCAGCTGTCCCTCTGTCTGTCCCTCTGTCTGTCCCTGTCCCTCTGTCTGTCCCAGCTGATGCCACCATCCGTGACCAGCAGCTTTCCCTGTCCCTGTCCCTGTGTCTGTCCGTGTCCCTGTGTCTGTCCATGTCCCCATGTCCCCATGTCCCTGTCCCAGCCGATGCCACCATCCGTGACCAGCAGCTGTCCCTGTCTCTGTCCCTGTCCCCCTGTCTGTCCCTGTGTCTGTCCATGTCCCTGTGTCTGTCCATGTCCCCATGTCCCTCTGTCTGTCCCAGCCGATGCCACCATCCGTGACCAGCAGCTGTCCCTCTGTCTGTCCCTGTCCCTCTGTCTGTCCCAGCCGATGCCACCATCCGTGACCAGCAGCTGTCCCTCTGTCTGTCCCTGTCCCCATGTCCCTGTGTCTGTCCCTCTGTCTGTCCCAGCCGATGCCACCATCCGTGACCAGCAGCTGTCCCTCTGTCTGTCCCTGTCCCTCTGTCTGTCCCAGCCGATGCCACCATCCGTGACCAGCAGCTGTCCCTCTGTCTGTCCCTGTCCCTCTGTCTGTCCCAGCCGATGCCACCATCCGTGACCAGCAGCTGTCCCTGTCTCTGTCCCTGTCCCTCTGTCTGTCCCTCTGTCTGTCCCAGCCGATGCCACCATCCGTGACCAGCAGCTGTCCCTGTCTCTGTCCCTGTGTCTGTCCATGTCCCCATGTCCCTGTCCCTGTCCCAGCCGATGCCACCATCCGTGACCAGCAGCTGTCCCTGTGTCTGTCCCTGTCCCCATGTCCCTCTGTCTGTCCCTGTCCCTCTGTCTGTCCCAGCCGATGCCACCATCCGTGACCAGCAGCTGTCCCTGTCCCTCTGTCTGTCCCTGTCCCTCTGTCTGTCCCAGCCGATGCCACCATCCGTGACCAGCAGCTGTCCCTGTGTCTGTCCATGTCCCCATGTCCCTCTGTCTGTCCCTGTCCCTCTGTCTGTCCCAGCCGATGCCACCATCCGTGACCAGCAGCTGTCCCTGTGTCTGTCCCTCTGTCTGTCCCTCTGTCTGTCCCAGCCGATGCCACCATCCGTGACCAGCAGCTGTCCCTGGCGCTCCGGTGGCTCCGGGAGTTCCGGCGGGACCAGCACCGCCCTGGGGACCTGGTGGCCTTCGATGTCCTCTGCGGGGACCTCAACTTCGACAACTGCTCCCGGGGTGGGGACAGGGACACGGGGGACAGGGGAGGGGGACACGGGGGACAGGGACACGGGGGACACGGGACACAGGGGACACGGGGGACACGGGGGACAGGGACACGGGAGGGGGACACGGGGGGACATGGGGGACACGGGAGGGGACACAGGGGACAGGGGACACGGGGGACAGGGGGGACACAGGGGACACAGGAGGAGGACACGGGCGGACATGGGGCAGCAGAGGTGTGGGACGTGGTGGGGACAGGGGACACGGGGGGACACGGGCGGACACAGGAGGGGGACAGAGGACATGGGGGGATATGGGGGGACACGGGAGGGGGACAGGAGACACGGGGGACACGGGGGACACGGGGGACAGGGGACACGGGAGGGGGACACGGGGGACAGGGGACACGGGGGACAGGGGACACAGGGGTACACGGGGGACAGGGACACGGGAGGGGGACACGGGGGACAGAGGGGACACGGGGGACAGGGGACACGGGAGGGGGACACGGGGGGACACGGGGGGACACGGGAGGGGGACAGAGGGGACAGGGGACACGGGGGACACGGGGCACAGGGGACACGGGAGGGGGACACGGGACACAGGGGACACGGGGGGACACGGGAGGGGGACATGGGGGGACACGGGGGGACACGGGGGACAGGGGACATGGGGGGACATGGGGGACAGAGGGGACAGGGGACACGGGAGGGGGACACGGGGGACAGGGACACGGGACACAGGGGGACACGGGAGGGGGACAGGGGACATGGGGGGACATGGGAGGGGGGACAGAGGGACACGGGGGGACATGGTGGGCAGAGGTGTGGGACACAGGGGGACACAGGAGGGGCACAGGGGACACAGGGGGACATGGGATGGGGACAGAGGGACATGGAGGGACACATTGGGGCAGAGGTGTGGGACACGGGGGACATGGGATGGGGACAGGGGAAATGGGGGACACAGGAGGGGGACACAAAGGGACAGAGGGACATGGGGGGATGTGGAGGGGACACTGTGGGGACACAGGCAGGGGACAGAGGGACATGGGGGGATACGGTGGGCAGAGGTGTGGGACACAGGAGGGGGACAGGGGACACAGGGGGACATGGGATGGGGACAGAGGGACATGGGGGGATGTGGAGGGGACACTGTGGGGACACAGGCAGGGGACTGAGGAGCAGGGTGGGGGACACGGGGGAGGCACGGAGGGACAGGATGGGGGACAGGTGGCTCATGAGTGGGGGACACACGGAGGGACATTGGGGGACATGGTGGACGGGAGGGACATGGGGGGGTCATGGGTGGGGGACAGAGGGGGACACGGGGCAGGGGGACATCGGGGGGACGTGGAAGCACAGGGGGGACCCGGGGGGACATGGGGGGGTGACAGCAGCGGCGTGTCCCCGGCAGGTGACAGCCAGAACCAGCACCACGCCCTGTTCCGGGAGTTCTGGGACCCCGCCTGCCGCGACCCGGGCCAGGACCAGCCCTGGGCCATCGGTGGGGACACCGCTGTCACCTCCCCGGGGACCCCAGGGGCACTCCTGCCTGGGGACACCGCTGTCACCTCCCTGGGGACCCCAGGGGCACCCCTGCCTGGGGACACCGCTGTCACCTCCCCGGGGACCCCAGGGGCACCCCTGCCTGGGGACACCGCTGTCACCTCCCCGGGGACGCCACTTCCACCCCCCAGAGACCCCACTGTCACCTCCACAGGGACCCCAGTGTCACCCCCTGGAGCCCCAACTGTCCCCTCCCCGTGTCCGGGGTCCCGCTCATGTCCCTGTCCCCTCCCTGTCCCCTCCTGTCCCCTCCCCGTGTCCGGGGTCCCGCACATGTCTCTGTCCCCTCCCTGTCCCCTGATGTCCCCTCCTGTCCCCCTCCCCTCCTGTCCCCTCTCTGTCCCTTCCTGTCCTCTCTCTGTCCCCTCCCTGTCCCCTCCTGTCCCTTCCTGTCCCCTCCCTGTCCCCTCCCCATGTCTGGGGTCCCGCCCATGTCTCTGTCCCCTCTGTCCCCTGATGTCCCCTCCTGTCCCCAGGGACGCTGCTCAACTGCCTCAAGATCTACGAGGAGCCCGTGTCCACCCCCGAGGAGATGAGGAGGTGACAATGGGGACATTGGGGACATTGGGGACACGGGGGGACACAGGAGGGAGGGTCCTCCATGCCCGTGTCACAGTGTCCCCTCTGCCACCATGTCCCTGTGTAATCGTGTCCCCGTGCCTTCACATCCCCGTGTCCCCGTGTCCCCTGTCACTCTGTCCTGCTGTGTCCCTTGTCCCCGTGTCCATGTCCCTGTCCCTGTGTCCCCATGTCCCCTGTCACTCTGTCCCACTCTGTCCCCGTGTCCCACTGCGTCCCCATGTCCGCGGGTCCCCGTGTCCCCTGTCACTCTGTCCGGCTGCGTCCCCATGTCCCTGTGTCACTCTGTCCCACTCTGTCCCCGTGTCCCCATGTCCCCATGTCCCCATGTCCCACTGTCCCCATGTCCCCATGACCCTGTCACTCTGTCCCCATGTCCCCATGTCCCTGTCCCCAGTCCCCGTGTCCCTGTCACTCTCTCCCTGTGTCCCCATGTCCCCATGTCCCACTGTCCCCATGTCCCCATATCCCTGTCCCCAGTCCCCATGTCCCTGTCACTGTCCCTGTGTCCCCCTGTCCCTGTCACTCTGTCCCCATGCCCCTGTCACTCTGTACTTGTGTCCCCATGTCCCCGTGTCCCCACTGTCCCCGTGTCCCCGTGTCCCCATGTCCCTGTCCCCATGTCCCCATGTCCCTGTCACTCTGTCACTCTGTCCCTGTGTCCCCATGTCCCCATGTCCCTGTCCCTGTGTCCCCATGTCCCCGTGTCCCCTGTCACTCTGTCCCGCTCTGTCCCCATGTCCCTGTGTCACTCTGTCCCACTCTGTCCCACTCTGTCCCCAGTCCCCGTGTCCCTGTCCCACTCTGTCCCCATGTCCCACTGTCTCCCCATGCCCCTGTCCCCATGTCCCTGTCACTGTCACTCTGTCCCCGTGTCCCTGTCACTCTGTCCCCATGTCCCCACTGTCCCCGTGTCCCTGTCACTCTGTCCCCATGTCCCCACTGTCCCCGTGTCCCTGTCACTCTGTCCCCATGTCCCCATGTCCCCGTGTCCCCTCAGGACGCTGTCCCAGCCGTGGGGACGGGAGCAGTTCCTGGCGGGTCCCATCCTGTCCTGTGGGGCCCTGGACCCGCTGTGTCCCCATGTCCCCGTGTCCCTGTCCCCATGTCCCCATGTCCCCGTGTCCCTGTCACTCTGTCACTCTGTCCCCATGTCCCCATGTCCCTGTCAATGTCCCCATGTCCCCATGTCCCCTCAGGACGCTGTCCCAGCCGTGGGGACGGGAGCAGTTCCTGGCGGGTCCCATCCTGTCCTGCGGGGCCCTGGACCCGCTGGCCCCGCGGCCGTGGCAGGGCCGGAGAGTGGACAGAGCGCTGCTGCGGCGGGAGCCCGCGCTGACCACTGTGAGTGACCGCTGGGACCCCCCAGTGACCCCTGTGACCCCTGACCCCTGGGACCCCACGCTGACCACTGTGAGTGACCCCCCAGTGATCCCTCAGTGACCCCTGACCCTGCACTGACCACTGTGAGTGACCGCTGGGACCCCCCAGTGACCCCCCAGTGACCCCTGACCCCACGCTGACCACTGTGAGTGACCGCTGGGACCCCCCAGTGACCCCTGACCCTGCACTGACCACTGTGAGTGACCGCTGGGACCCCCCAGTGACCCCTGACCCCGCGCTGACCACTGTGAGTGACCGCTGGGACCCCTCAGTGACCCCTGACCCCGTGCTGACCACTGTGAGTGACCCCCCAGAGACCCCCCGGTACCCCATAGTGACCCCTGTGACCCTGCGCTGACCACTGTGAGTGACCGCTGGGACCCCAGGGACCCCCCCAGAGACCCCCCCGGTACCCCCCCAGTGACCCCTGGGATCCCGCACTGGCCACTGTGAGTGACCACTGGGACTCCTCAGTGACCCCTCAGTGACCCCCCCAGGTCCCCCATAGTGACCCCTGTGACCCCAGTGACCCCTGGGACCCCGTGCTGACCACTGTGAGTGACCACTGGAAATCCCAGGGACTCCTCAGTGACCCCTCAGTGACCCCCCTCCAATGACCCCTGCGACCCCAGTGACCCCTGCGACCCCATGCTGGCCACCATGAGTGACCGCTGGGACCCCAGGGACCCCTCAGTGACCCCCCCTGAACCCTGCGCTGGCCACCATGAGTGACCACTGGGAACCCCAGGGACCCCTCAGGGACTCCCCCAGTGACCACTGGGACCTCCAGTGACCCCAGTGACCACTGGGACCTCATGCTGACCACTGTGAGTGACCACTGGCACCTCCAGTGACCCCAGTGACCACTGGGACCCCATGCTGACCACTGGGAGTGACCACTGACACCTCCAGTGACCCCAGTGACCACTGGGACCCCATGCTGACCACTGTGAGTGACCACTGACACCTCCAGTGACCCCAGTGACCACTGGGACCCCATGCTGACCACTGTGAGTGACCACTGACACCTCCAGTGACCCCTCAGTGACCCCCTAGGACCCCTCAGTGACCCCCCCAGTGACCCTGGCTGGCTACTGTGAGTGACCACTGAGAACCCCAGTGACCCCAGTGACCCCAGTGACCCCCCAGTGACCCCAGTGACCCCAGTGTCCCCTGGTGTCCCCGTGACCCCGCCCTGACCCCGCTGTCCCCACAGGAGGTCACCGGGTACTCGGTCATCACCCAGCTGGCCACCCTGACTGACCACCTGCCCGTGGCCCTGCGGCTGCGCCTGGGGCCCGCTGACCTCTGACCCCGCACGGACACGGCGCTGGACAGGGGCTGGACACCGGGCTGGACACCGGGCTGGACACTGGGCTGGACATGGGGCTGGACATGGAACTGGACAGGGGTTGGACATGGGGCTGGACACGGGGCTGGACACTGGGCTGGACATGGGGCTGGACACGGAACTGGACACTGGGCTGGACATGGGGCTGGACACGGGGCTGGACAGAGGGCTGGTCACCAGGCTGGACTTGGGGCTGGTCACTGGGCTGGACACGGGCTGGACACGGGGCTGGACACCGGGCTGGACACCGGGCTGGACATGGGGCTGGACATGGGGCTGGACACGGGGCTGGACACAGCTCGGACCTGCACTCTGGACACGGCGCTGGACAGGGGCTGGACACGGGCTGGACATGGGGCTGGACATGGGGATGGACACCAGGCTGGACATGGGGATGGACACAGGGCTGGACACGGGGCTGGACACGGGACTGGACACCGGGCTGGACATGGGGCTGGACACCGGGCTGGACACTGGGCTGGAACAGAGCTGGACATGGGGCTGGACATGGGGATGGACACTGGGATGGACACGGGCGGGACACGGGGCTGGACATGGGGCTGGACACAGGGCTGGACATGGGGCTGGACAGGGGCTGGACATGGGGCTGGACACGGGGCTGGACACAGGGCTGGACACGGGGCTGGACATGGGGCTGGACATGGGGCTGGACACAGGGCTGGACACGGGGCTGGACATGGGGCTGGACACAGGGCTGGACATGGGGCTGGACACAGGGCTGGACATGGGGCTGGACATGGGGCTGGACACAGGGCTGGACACGGGGCTGGACATGGGGCTGGACACTGGGCTGGACATGGGGATGGACACGGGGCTGGACATGGGGCTGGACACAGGGCTGGACATGGGGCTGGACACAGGGCTGGACATGGGGCTGGACATGGGGCTGGACACAGGGCTGGACACGGGGCTGGACATGGGGCTGGACACTGGGCTGGACATGGGGATGGACACGGGGCTGGACATGGGGCTGGACACGGGGCTGGACACGGGGCTGGACACAGCTCAAACATGAGAGTGGCCACATTCTGGGCACGGGGCTGGACACGGGGCTGGACACTGGACTGGACACGGGGCTGGACACTGCACCGGCCACAGCACCGGTCACAGCTCCGACCCCAGCATGACCCCAGCGCGATCACAGCACTGGACACAGCACTGGACACAGCAGTGGTCACTGCCATGACCCTGGTGTGACCCTGGTGTGACCACAGCCCTGGATGCAACACTGGACACAGCACCGGTCACTGCTCTGACCCCAGGGTGACCCCAGTGGGACCATGGCTCTGGACACAGCAGTGGTCACTGCTCTGACCCCAGGGTGACCCCAGTGTGACCATGGCTCCGGACACAGCGCTGGACACAGCTCTGGTCACTGCACTGACCCCAGGGTGACCCCAGTGGGACCATGGCACTGGACACAGCAGTGGTCAGTGCTTTGGACACAGCACTGGACACAGCACTGGTCACTACTCTGACCCCAGGGTGACCCCAGTGGGACCATGGCTCTGGACACAGCAGTGGTCACTGCACTGACCCCAGGGTGACCATGGTGTGACCACGGCACTGGACACAGCAGTGGTCACTGCACTGACCCCAGGGTGACCATGGTGTGACCACGGCACTGGACACAGCTCTGGACACAGCACTGGTCACTGCACTGACCCCAGAGTGACCATGGTGTGACCACGGCTCTGGACACAGCACTGGACACAGCAGTGGTCACTGCTCTGACCCCAGGGTGACCCCAGTGTGACCACAGCACTGGACACAGCAATGGACACAGCACTGGACACAGCAGTGGTCAGTGCTTTGGACACAGCACTGGACACAGCTCTGGTCACTGCAGGGGCAGGATCGGTGCAATATTGATCCAGTATTGGTGCAGTATTGATCCTGTATTGATCCAGCATTGATCTGGTATTGGGGCAGGATCAGCCTCCTATTGATCTGAATTGATTTGGTATCAGTCCAGGATGGATTGAGCATTGATCTGCTATCGGGGCAGTATTGATCTGACATTGATCGGGAATCAGTGCAGGACGGATCCAGCATTGATCTGGTATTGGGGCAGGATCAGCCTGGTATTGATCTGAATTGATTTGGTATCAGTCCAGGATGGATTGAGCATTGATCTGCTATCGGGGCAGGATTGATCTGGTATTGGGGCAGTATTGATCGGGTATGAGTACAGGATGGACCCAGCATTGATCTGCTATTGGGGCAGGATTGATCTGACATTGATCTGACATTGATTGGGTATCAGTACAGGACGGATCCAGCATTGATCTGCTATTGGGGCAGGATTGATCTGCTATTGATCTGACATTGATCGGGTATCAGTCCAGCATAGATTGGGCATTAATCTGGCATTGATCCAGCATTGATCTGTATTGATCTGGTATTGGGGCAGGATTGATCTGCTATTGATCTGAATTGATCAGGTATCAGTGCAGGACGGACCCAGCATTGATCTGGTTTTGGTGCAGTATTGATCTGCTATTGATCTGACATTGATCAGGAATCACTCCAGCATGGATTGGGCATTAATCTGGCATTGATCCAGCATTGATCTGGTATTGGGGCAGGATCAGCCTGGTATTGATCTGACATTGATTGGGTATCAGTACAGGACGGATCCAGCATTGATCTGGTTTTGGTGCAGTATTGATCTGCTATTGATCTGACATTGATCGGGTATCAGTCCAGGATGGATCCATCACTGATCTGGTATTGGGGCAGGATTGATCTGCTATTGATCTGACATTGATCGGGTATCAGTGCAGGATGGATCCAGCATTGATCTGGTATCGGGGCAGGATCAGTCTGCTATTGATCTGAATTGATCAGGTATCAGTCCAGGACGGATCCAACATTGATCTGCTATCGGGGCAGTATTGATCTGCTATTGATCTCACATTGATTGGGTATCAGTCCAGGACGGATCCAACACTGATCTTGTTTTAGTGCAGTATTGATCTGGTAGTGATCTGACATTGATTTGGTATCAGTACAGGATGGACCCAGCATTGATCTGGTTTTGGTGCAGTATTGATCTGCTATTGATCTGACATTGATCGGGACTCGCTCCAGCATAGATTGGGCATTAATCTGGCATTGATCCAGCATTGATCTGCTATTGATCTGGCATTGATCTGTATTGATCCAGCCTCAGCCTGGCATTGATTGGGCACAGCTCTGGGGTCAGCCAGGCTTTGCTCCGGGGCTCTGGGGTCAGGATGGAAAACATGAAGGAATTTTGGAAATCTCTGGTGTGAGACTTGTTCATCCAGGGAACGGGAATGGGATAATGGGAATGGGATAATGGGAATGGGAATGGGGAATGGGAATGGGAATGGGAATGGGAATGGGGAATGGGAATGGGGAATGGGAATGGGGAATGGGAATGGGAATGGAGAATGGGGAATGGGAATGGGGATGGGGAATGGGAATGGGGAATGGGAATGGGAATGGGAATGGGGATGGGAATGGGAATGGGGATGGGAATGGGGAATGGGGAATGGGGAATGGGGAATGGGAATGGGGAATGGGAATGGGAATGGGAATGGGGATGGGAATGGGAATGGGAATGGGGAATGGGAATGGGGAATGGGGAATGGGGAATGGGAATGGGAATGGGAATGGGGAATGGGGGATGGGAATGGGGATGGGAATGGGGAATGGGAATGGGAATGGGAATGGGGAATGGGAATGGGGAATGGGAATGGGAATGGGAATGGGAATGGGGAATGGGAATGGGGATGGGAATGGGGAATGGGAATGGGAATGGGGAATGGGAATGGGGAATGGGAATGGGAATGGGGAATGGGGAATGGGAATTGGAATGGGAATGGGAATGGGGAATGGGGAATGGGAATGGGGATGGGGAATGGGGAATGGGAATGGGAATGGGAATGGGAATGGGAATAGGGAATGGGAATGGGGAATGGGGATGGGGAATGGGAATGGGGAATGGGAATGGGGATGGGGAATGGGAATGGGAATGGGAATGGGGAATGGGGAATGGGAATGGGGAATGGGAATGGGAATGGGAATGGGAATGGGAATGGGGAATGGGGAATGGGGAATGGGAATGGGAATGGGGAATGGGAATGGGGAATGGGGGATGGGGATGGGGATGGGGAATGGGGAATGGGAATGGGGAATGGGAATGGGAATGGGAATGGGAATGGGAATGGGAATGGGGAATGGGGAATGGGGAATGGGAATGGGAATGGGGAATGGGAATGGGGAATGGGAATGGGGATGGGAATGGGAATGGGAATGGGAATGGGAATGGGAATGGGGAATGGGGAATGGGAATGGGGAATGGGGGATGGGAATGGGGATGGGGAATGGGGAATGGGGAATGGGAATGGGGATGGGAATGGGAATGGGGAATGGGGAATGGGAATGGGGAATGGGGAATGGGAATGGGGAATGGGAATGGGAATGGGGAATGGGAATGGGAATGGGGAATGGGGATGGGAATGGGAATGGGGAATGGGGAATGGGGATGGGGAATGAGAATGGGAATGGGAATGGGAATGGGAATGGGGAATGGGAATGGGGAATGGGAATGGGAATGGGGAATGGGGAATGGGAATGGGGATGGGGAATGGGAATGGGAATGGGAATGGGGAATGGGAATGGGAATGGGAATGGGAATGGGGAATGGGGAATGGGGAATGGGGAATGGGAATGGGAATGGAGAATGGGAATGGGAATGGGAATGGGAATGGGAAAAATGGGAATGGGGAATGGGAATGGGAATGGGAATGGGAATAACCCCAGGGGAGTCCAGATTGGAACTTGGGGATTGGGAGTGGGAAGGAATCGGGATTGGGGGAGTGGGATCAGGAATGGGGTCCCAGGGGTCCCACTCCAGCTCCACCCCAAACCCCCCGGCCCGAATCCTCCTGCAACACCCGGCATTGATCCGGCATTGATCCGGCATTGATCGGGCATCGATCCAACATTGATCCAGCATTGATCTGTCACTGACCCAGCATTGATCCTGTATTGATCTGGCATTGATCCAGCATTGATCCAGCATTGATTGGACATTGATCCGGCATCGATCCGGCATCGATCCGCCATTGATCGGGCAATGATCCGGCACTGGATTGGGCATTGATCCAGCATTGAGCCAGCATTGACCCGGCATTGGCTCAGGGTTGATCTGGTATTGATCTGGCATTGATCCGGCAGTGATCCAGTATTGATCCGACATTGATCCAGTATTGACCCAGCATTGATCCCGTATTGATCTGGCATTGATCCGACATTGATCCAGCATTGATCCATCATTGATCCCGTATTGATCCGGCCTTGATCCGACATTGATCCAGCATTGATCCATCATTGATCTGGCATTGATCCGGCATTGATCCCGTATTGATCCGACATTGATCCAGCATTGATCTGGCATTGATCCAGCATTGATCTGGCATTGACCCAGCATTGATCCCGTATTGATCTGGCATTGATCAAGCATTGATCCAGCATTGATCCGACATTGATCCAGCATTGATCCTGTATTGATCTGGCACTGATCCGACATTGATCCAGCATTGATCCTGTATTGATCTGGCATTGATCCAGCATTGATCCGGCATTGATCTGACATTGATCCAGCACTGGTCCAGTATTGATCCAGCATTGATCCCGTATTGATCTGGCATTGATCCAGCATTGATCCAGCATTGATCCGACATTGATCCAGCATTGATCCGGCATTGATCCGACATTGATCCAGCATTGATCCAGTATTGATTCAGCATTGATCCAGCATTGATTCAGTACTGATCCAGCATTGATCTGGCCTCCACCCAGTGTCGATCCAGCCTCTCTCTGGGGGGCTGGCCCGGCCCCAATGGCACAGGGGGGATCCCCCTCCCCACCATTCCCAGATTTGGGGTCTCTGGGTCAGTGTCCCCCCCGGATCTGTGGGGCAGAGCTCTGGGGGGCTCTGTGGGGCTGGGGGGGTCCCTGGGGGTCCCTGTCCCCCCCCCAAGACACCAGGCAGGAGTTGGGGGGCACAAAAAGCTTTATTGGAGGCTGGGGGGAACAGGGGGGAGACCCCCAAAGGGGGGAGCTGGGCCCCCCCAATGGAGGGGCTGAGCTGGGGGGGGGGGGCTGCCCTATAGACGGTGCGTATCTAGGGGGGCTGCCCCATAGCAGGGTGCGGGGCTGCCCCATAGCAGGGTGAGGGGGCTGCCCCATAGCAGGGTGAGGGGCTGCCCTATAGCAGGGTGCGGGGCTGCCCTATAGCAGGGTGAGGGGCTGCCCCATAGCAGGGTGAGGGGCTGCCCTATAGCAGGGTGAGGGGCTGCCCCATAACAGGGTCAGGGGCTGCCCCATAGCAGGTGCATAGCAGGGATGAGGGCTGCCCCATAGTGGAGTTAGGGGGCTGCCCTATAGACTGTGCATATCTAGGGGGGCTGCCCCATAGCAGGGTGAGGGGCTGCCCCATAGTGGAGTTAGGGGGCTGCCCTATGGATTGTATTAATCTAAAGGAGGGGCTGCCCCATAGCAGGGTCGGGGCTGCCCCATAGTGGAGTTAGGGGACTGCCCTATGGATTGTGTGCATCTAGAGGAGGCGCTGCCCCACAGCGGGGTCAGGGGGCTGCCCCATAGCAGGGTTTGGGAAGGGCTGCCCCATAGAGGGGTTGGGGGGCTGCCCTATAGGCTGTATCTAGCAATGGGGGGCTGCCCCATAGACTGTGCATAGCTGAAGTGGGTGGGGGCTGCCCCATAGCAGGAATTGTGCGTATCTAGGGGGGACTGCCCCATAGCAGGGTTTGGGAGGGTCTGCCCTATAGAGGAGTGGGGGGGCTGCCCCATAGCAAGATTAGGGGCTGCCCCATAGCAGGGTCAGGGGGCTGCCCCATAGCAGGGATTGGGGCTGCCCTATAGAGGGGTTGGGGGGCTGCCCCATAGCAGGGTGAGGGGCTGCTCCATAGCAGGGTGAGGGGCTGCCCTATAGAGGAGTTGGGGGGCTGCCCTATAGCGGGGATGGGGGCTGCCCCATTGTGGAGTTAGGGGGGCGACCTATAGACTGTATCTAGGGGGGATTCCCCCATAGCAGGGTTAGGGGGCTGCCCCACAGGGGGTGCATAGCTGGAGCTGGGGCTGCCCCATAGCTGGAGTGGGTGAGGGGCTGCCCTATGGACTGTGCGTATCTAGGGGGGGCTGCCCTATAGGCTGTGAGTATATAGAGGAGGGGCTGCCCCATAGCGGGGTGAGGGGCTGCCCCATAGCAGGGTGAGGGGCTGCCCCATAGCGGGGTGAGGGGCTGCCCCATAGCAGGGTGAGGGGCTGCCCCATAGCGGGGTGAGGGGCTGCCCCATAGCAGGGTGAGGGGCTGCCCCATAGCAGGATCATGGGCTGCCCCATAGTGGGGACAGAGGCCGCCCCATAGGGGGTCAGGGGGCTGCCCCATAGTGGGGTGAGGGTCTGCCCCATAGCAGGATCATGGGCTGCCCCATAGTGGGGACAGAGGCTGCCCCATAGGGGGTCAGGGGCTGCCCCATAGTGGGGACAGAGGCCGCCCCATAGGGGGTCAGGGGGCTGCCCCATAGTGGGGTGAGGGTCTGCCCCATAGCAGGATCATGGGCTGCCCCATAGTGGGGACAGAGGCCGCCCCATAGGGGGTCAGGGGGCTGCCCCATAGCTGGGTGAGGGGCTGCCCTATGGATTGTGCATATCTAGAGGAGGGGGGGCTGCCCCATAGCAGGGATGGGGGCTGCCCCATAGTGGAGTTAGGGGGCTGACCTATAGACTGTGCGTATCTAGAGGAGGGGCTGCCCCATAGCAGATGCATAGATGGGATGGGGGGCTGCCCCATAGTGGAGTTAGGGGGTTGCCCTATAGATTGTGCGTATGTAAAGGGGGTGCTGCCCCACAGAGGGGCTGGGGGGTGCCCTATAGACTGTACGTATCCAGAGGGGGCTGCCCCATAGCAGGGTCAGGAACTACCCTATAGCAGGGATGGGAGCTGCCCCATAGCAGGGTTAGGGGGCTGCCATATAGAGGGGTTGGGGGGCTGCCCCATAGTGGGGATGGGGGCTGCCCCATAGTGGAGTTAGGGGGGTGCCCTATGGACTGTGCTTATCTAAAGGGAGGGCTGCCCCATAGCGGGCTCGTGGGCTGCCCCATAGCAGGCTCGTGGGCTGCCCCATTGGGGGCCTGGGGGCTGCCCCATAGCAGGCTCAGGGGCTGCCCCATAGCAGGCTTGGGAGCTGCCCCATAGCGGGCTCAGGGGCTGCCCCATAGCAGGCTCGGGGGCTGCCCCATAGCAGGGTCAGGAGCTGCCCTATGGACTGTGCTTATCCATCAATGGGGGGCTGCCCTATAGCTGGCTTAGGGGCTGCCCCATAGCGGGCTCGGGGGCTGCCCCATAGCTGGCTTAGGGGCTGCCCCATAGCGGGCTCGGGGGCTGCCCTATGGAGGGCTCAGGGGCTGCCCCATAGCGGGCTCAAGGGCTGCACCATAGCGGGCCTGGGGGCTGCCCCATAGCGGGCTCAGGGGCTGCCCCATAGCGGGGTTTGGGGCTGCCCCATAGCGGGCTCAGGGGCTGCCCCATAGCGGGGTTTGGGGCTGCCCCATAGCGGGCCTGGGGGCTGCCCCATAGCGGGGTTTGGGGCTGCCCCATAGCGGGCTCAGGGGCTGCCCCATAGCGGGGTTTGGGGCTGCCCCATAGCGGGCCTGGGGGCTGCCCCATAGCTGGCTCAGGGGCTGCCCCATAGCGGGGATTGGGGCTGCCCCATAGCGGGGTTTGGGGCTGCCCCATAGCGGGCTCGGGGGCTGCCCCATAGCGGGGTTTGGGGCTGCCCCATGGACTGTGCTTATCCATCAATGTGGGGCTGCCCCACAGCAGCTTTGGGGGGCTGCCCCATGGGGGGCATCGCTGGAGTTGGGGGCTGCCCCATAGCGGGGTCAGGGGCTGCCCCACAGCGGGTTTGGGGTCACACAGGTGGTTTTGGGGCGCCCCATAGCAGGTTTGGGCGCCCCATAACCATTTTGGGGTCACACAGCTCTTTGGGGTGCCCCACAGCTGTTTGGGGTGCCCCATAGCGAGTTTGGGGTCACATGGCTGTTTGGGGCGCCCTATAGCAGCTTTGGGGTGCCCCATAACCCTTTTGGGGTCACACGGGTGGTTTTGGGGTCACACAGCTGTTTTGGGATTACACAGTGGGGTTTTGGGGTGCCCCATAGCAGCTTTGGGGCGCCCCACAGCAGGTTTGGGGTCACACGGCTGTTTGGGGTGCCCCATAACCGTTTTGGGGTGCTCCATAGCGGGTTTGGGGTCACACGGCTGTTTGGGGCGCCCCATAACCCTTTTGGGGTGCCCCATAACCGTTTTGGGGTCACACGGCTGTTTGGGGTGCCCCATAACCGTTTTGGGGTGCCCCACAGCTGTTTGGGGCGCCCCACAGCGGGTTTGGGGTGCCCCATAACCGTTTTGGGGTGCCCCCACAGCGGGTTTGGGGCGCCCCATAACCGTTTTGGGGTGCCCCATAACCGTTCTGGGGTGCCCCATAACCGGTTTGGGGTCACACGGCTGTTTGGGGTGCCCCATAACCGTTTTGGGGTGCCCCACAGCAGGTTTGGGGTCACACGGCTGTTTGGGGCGCCCCATAACCCTTTTGGGGTGCCCCATAACCGTTTGGGGCGCCCCATAACCCTTGTGGGGTCACACGGCTGTTTGGGGTGCCCCATAACCCTTTTGGGGCGCCCCATAACCGTTTTGGGTCACACGGCTGTTTGGGGTGCCCCATAACCCTTTTGGGGTGCCCCATAACCGTTTTGGGGTCACACTGCTGTTTGGGGTGCCCCATAGCCGTTTTGGGGTGCCCCATAACCCTTTTGGGGTCACACGGCTGTTTGGGGTGCCCCACAGCTGTTTGCGGTGCCCCATAACCATTTTGGGGCGCCCCATAGCCGTTTTGGGGTGCCCCATAACCGTTTTGGGGTCACACTGCTGTTTGGGGCGCCCCATAGCCGTTTTGGGGTGCCCCATAACCGTTTTGGGGTCACACGGCCTCCTGCGCCTGCCGGAACTCGAAGATGCTGCCGCGCTCCAGGAAGGTCTGTGGGGCCTGTGGGGCCTGTGGGGTCTGTGGGGTCTGTGGGGTCTGTGGGGCCGGGGGGCTCTGTGGGGCCTGTGGGGCCAGAGGTCCTGGGGGTCCGGGGGGTCCTGGGGGGCGCCCCCAGCCCCGTCCTCGGGGGGGCCGAAACCGCCCCCGCCCGGGGTCAGCAGGCGGAAAACGTCCTGGGGGAGAAAGAGGGATTGGGGTCAGTGTGGGGTCAGTGTGGGGTCAGTGTGGGGCTGGGGGGGATTGGGGTCAGTGTGGGGTGAGAGAGAGGGATTGGGGTCAGTGTGGGGTGTGGGGTGAGAGGGGGATTGGGGTCAGTGTGGGGTGAGAGGGGGATGGGGTCAGTGTGGGGTGTGGGGTCAGTGTGGGGTCGGTGTGGGGTGAGAGGGGGATGGGGTCACTGTGGGGCTGGGGGATTGGGGTCAGTGTGGGGTCAGTGTGGGGTGACAGGGATTGGGGTCAGTGTGGGGGGATTGGGGTCAGTGTGGGGCCGGGGGATTGGGGTCAGTGTGGGGTCAGTGTGGGGCTGGGGGGATTGGGGTCAGTGTGGGGTGAGAGGGATTGGGGTCAGTGTGGGGGGGGATTGGGGTCAGTGTGGGGTCGGTGTGGGGTGTGGAGTGAGAGAGGGGTCAGTGTGGGGCTGGGGGGGGATGGGTTGTGGGGTCAGTGTGGGGAGAGAGGGGGATTGGGGTCAGGGGTCAGGGTGTGGGGTCAGCTGTGGGGCTGGGGGGTTTGGGGTCGGGGGTGGGGTTGGGGGCGTTTGGGGTCAGGGGGATTTGGGGGTCAGAGAAAGATTGATTTTGGGGTGATTTGGGGTGATTTTGGGGCAGTTTGGGGGCAGTTTTTGGGGTAATTTTGGGCAGTTTTTGGGGTGATTTTGGGGCAGTTTTTGGGGTGATTTTGGGGCAGGTTTTTGTGCAGTTTTTGGGGTGATTTTGGGGCAGTTTTTGTGCAGTTTTTGTGCAGGTTTAGGGCAGTTTTTGGGGTGATTTTGGGGTGATTTGGGGCAGTTTTGCTCACCCCAGGCTCCACGCATACCGAGCTCTTCCCGCCCAGGTTGATGCGGTTTGGGGGATTTTGGGGTGATTTTGGGGCAGTTTTGGGGCAGTTTTTGGGGTGATGTTAGGGCAGGTTTAGGGCAGTTTTTGGGGTGATTTCAGGGGTTTTTGGCTCACCCCGGGCTCCACGCAGACCGAGCTCTTCCCGCCCAGGTTGATCACGCGCCCGTCCCGCCGCAGCAGCAGGTTCAGCCCCGGCGCCCCCGGGAGCCCCCCTGGGGGAGGGGGGGGTCAGGGGGGATTGGGGGGTCCAGGGGGGGCTTGGGGGGCCCGGGGGGGGCTTGGGGGGGTCGGGGGGATCAGGGGGTCGGGGGGGGAATCTGGGGGGAGAACTGAGGGGGAGTCTGGGAGACTGAGGGGTCCCAGGGGATTTGGGGGGAAATTGGGCGGTTTTGGGGGATTTTGGGGTGATTTGGGGGTTTTTGGGGGTCCCTCATCCGCCATTCCATAGGGCCTGGGTTATGGGGATTTGGGGGATTTGGGGGGATTTGGGGGGAATTTGGGGGTTTTTGGGGGTCCCTCACCCGCCATGCTGTAGGGCCACGTGGCTCAGGGGGTTTTGGGGTGATTTCAGGGTATTTTGGGGTTTTTTTGGGGGTCTCTCACCGGCCATGCCGTAGCGCCACATGGCTCAGGGTCTTTGGGGTGTTTTTGGGGATGATTTCGGGGTGTTTTGGGGTGTTTTTGGGGTCTCTCACCTGCCATACCGTAGGGCTGCGTGGCTCAGGGGGTTTGGGCTGGTTTTGGGGTATTTGGGGGGTATTTGGGGTTTTTTGGGGTATTTTTGGGGGTCCCTCACCGGCCATGCCGTAGGGCCGCGTGGCTCAGGGTCTTTGGGGTGTTTTTGGGGATGATTTCAGGGTATTTTGGGGTATTTTTGGGGTCCCTCACCGGCCATGCCGTAGGGCCGCGTGGCTCAGGGGTTTGGGGCAGTTTTTGGGGTATTTGGGGGGGTTTTTTGGGGGGTCTTTGGGGGGTCCCTCACCCGCCATGCCGTAGGGCCGCGTGGCTCAGGGGGTTTTTGGGATGATTTCAGGGTATTTTGGGGTATTTTTGGGGGTCCCTCACCGGCCATGCCGTAGGGCCGCGTGGCTCAGGGTCTTTGGGGTGTTTTTGGGGATGATTTCAGGGTATTTTGGGGTATTTTTGGGGGTCCCTCACCGGCCATGCCGTAGGGCCGCGTGGCTCAGGGGGTTTGGGGCAGTTTTTGGGGTATTTGGGGGGGTTTTTGGGGGGTCTTTGGGGGGTCCCTCACCCGCCATGCCGTAGGGCCGCGTGGCTCAGGGGGTTTGGGGCAGTTTTGTGGGGTGATTTAGGGTGTTTTTGGGGGTCCCTCACCCGCCATGCCGTAGGGCCGCGTGGCCCGCCGCTCGCTCAGCACCGACAGCTCGCTGGGCGCCCGGAACTGCAGCTCCCGGACCACCCCATCCCCCCCCCGGTGCCGGCCCGCGCCCCCCGAGCCCGCCCGCAGCTCGAAGCGCCGCAGCACCACCGGGTACCTGGGGAGGGGGGAAAACGGGTTAAAAAACCCAAAAATCACCCCAAAACCACCCCAAAATCCCCCTGAGACCCCCCAAACCTGCCCTGACCCCCCACAGCACCACCGGGTACCAGGGAGGGGGGGAAAGGGGGTCCCAACCCCCCAAGGCCCCTCCAGAAGTCAAAGCCCCGGGACCCCCAAGCCCCCAGACCCCCTCAGGACCCCCAAAAACCCCTCGGGACCCCCAAAGCCCCCTGAGACCCTCAAACCCCCCAGATCCCCCAGACCCCCAAATCCCCCAAAACCCCCAAACACCCCCAGACCCCTCAGGACCCCCCAGACCCACCCCGAGCCCCCAGCCCCACCTGGTCTCGAGGATCTCGGGGTCGGTGATCCTGGTGTTGGTCATGTGCGTGTGGGACCCCCAAACCCCACAGACCCCCCAGACCCCCCAGGACCCCGGGGACCCCACAAACACCTCAGGACCCCCAGACCCCTCAGGACCCCCCAAAGCCCCCAGCCCCACCTGGTCTCGGGGATCTCGGGGTCGGTGATCCTGGTGTTGGTCATGTGGGTGTGCACCCCGGGACCCCCAGGACCCCCAAACCCCCCAGACCCCACAGACCCCTCAGGACCCCCAGGACCCCCCAGACCCCCCAGACCCCCAAACCCCCCCAGACCCCCCAGACCCCCCAGACCCTTCAGGACCCCCAGACCCCCCAAAGCCCCCCAAAGCCCCCATCCCCACCTGGTCTCGAGGATCTCGGGGTCGGTGATCCTGGTGTTGGTCATGTGGGTGTGCACCCCAGGACCCCCAGATCCCCCCAAACCCCCCAGACCCTTCAGGACCCCCCAGACCCCTCAGGACCCCCCAAATCCCCCAATCCCCACCTGGTCTCGAGGATCTCGGGGTCGGTGATCCGGGTGTTGGTCATGTGCGTGTGCACCCCGCTGCGCCCCCCCCAGCCGGGCCCGGCCCCCGCGCCCCCCGCCACCGTCTCGTAGTACCCCCCCCGCGGGGAGCCGAAGGTGACGTTGTTCATGCAGCCCTGGGGACAGCGAAATGTCACCCCAAAACACCCCAAAACTGACCCCAAACACCCCAAAACTGACCCCAAAACTGACCCCAAACACCCCAAAAACATCAACCCCGTTGTTCATGCAGCCCTGGGGACACGGGGACAGAGAACTGTCACCCCAAACTGACCCCAAAAACATCAATCCCATTGTTCATGCAGCCCTGGGGATGGGAAAAGGTCACCCTAAAACTGACCCCAAAACTGACCCCATACCACAAACCCGCTGTTCATGCAGCCCTGGGGACACGGGGACATGTCACCCCAAAACTGACCCCAAAAACTGACCCCAAAACTGACCCAAACCACAAACCCCATTGTTCATGCAGCCCTGGGGACACGGGGACATGTCACCCCAAAACTGACCCCAAAACTGACCCCAAAACCCCAAACCATCAATCCATTGTTCATGCAGCCCTGGGGACGGGAAAAGGTCACCCTAAAACTGACCCCAGAACCCCAAAAACATCAATCCCGTTGTTCATGCAGCCCTGGGGACACGGGAAAAGGTCACCCTAAAACTGACCCCAAACACCCCAAACCATCAATCCCATTGTTCATGCAGCCCTGGGGACACGGGGAAAAGGTCACCCAAACTGACCCCAAAA